>NC_043003.1:14619807-14627307 GCF_006345805.1 Octopus sinensis
ACACATGCATGCACATACACACTCACACACACACACTTTTCTCTCTCTTACACACATATGCATGCATGCACACATACACATGCACACACACATACACACACACTTTCCCACACATGCATACACACACACACTCACTCTCTCTCTCGCACACACGCACACTCTCTCTCTCCCCTCCCCCACATACTTAAATTTTTAAATGCTAATTGTGAGCCTAAGTATCTTTAATTCAAACTCTATGCGTTGAATTTGCCTCGCGCTTTTCCAGAGCACACAGGGTGCATATTTTCATAAACACCAGCATAATAGAGATTGTTTTCCCCTTATTAAGACCAAAGAATTCTCCTAGCTCTCATTGTCACTGATTAATTCAGCAGCCACTTTACAGAATGCACTGGGTGCTCTCTTCATTGCACCAACACCAGTAGGGTTGCCTTATTGCTTGCAAGGCTAAACAAAAAGCCCCCCCATGACTCACTTCTTTAATCAACTGCCACGTTTGAGCATGTGTACATGTGTGTGTGTATGTGTGTGCTTGTGTGCATGCATGTTTCCGTTATTTCTCTCTCGTTACAAAACGAAACAGATCAATTTGGGATCTTTCAGAAATCAATATTTTTCATTCTAGTCTGATGTACGCAGCAATTCTCAGTCCTGCAGTCAAACATCATCAATGAATTAATTATACAGAATTTCTGCCACTTGCAGTGATGGCCTGGACCATCTCACATTACATGTATTCTATCTAATGGACTGAACCAATGATAATTAAGATTGCTTTGCTTTATAATCCATAATAACTTTCATTGGTTTGAGGTGTGGTGCAAGAGTTAAAACAATGGAAAATTTGCTTTCTGTTTTCTCTTTCACCTTCAGCCTAAGCCTCTTCTCAAATGATATCATCAGGTAGGAGCAAGCATGGCTGCATGGTAAGATGTTTGCTTCCTGAGCAAATGGTTTAGGGTTCAGTTCTATTGTGGATTACCTTGGGCAGGTAAGTGTCTTCTTCTGTGGCTGTATGGAAAGTGAAAGAAGCCAGTCCTCTATCTATCTATCTATCTATCTATCTATCTATCTACTATCTATCTATCTATCTATCTATCTATCTATCTATCTATCTACACACACACACACACACACACACACACACACACACACATATATATATATATATATATCCCTCTCTCTCTTTCGGAGAGGCACTGAGCAGCTATACGCACACATACACACACGGCAGTAACTCTCGCCTACCGAATTCAATCACAAAGCTCCGGTCGGCTCGGGGGGGGGGGGTATAGCAGAAGACACCTACCCAAAGTGCCACGCAGTGGGACTGAACCCGAAACCATGTAGCTAGGAAGCAAGCTCCCTAACCACACAGCCATGCCTATATATATATATATGTATGTATTCTGTTGTGTCTGGGGAGAGTCATTTTCTTTTTGTGCCTTATAATTTAACACACTCACCGGTAAAATTTCCACTTATCTCTTATTTTTATTTTCCTAAACTTTTCGTTGCATCTTGCAACCTTTTCAATGGTCAAGATTATTGAAAAGGTTGCAAGACGTAACGAAAATTTTAGGAAAATAAAAAAGAAATAAGTGGAAATCCCACATGGTTCAGGCTTTAGTCCCACTGTGTGGCACCTTGGGAAAATGTCTTCTACTATAGCCTCAGGCTGACCAAATACAGTCTATTTGTATTGAATTAATAAATAATAATTGATGTAAGTCAATTGTTGCTCATCAGTAATTCTCCATTTTCTGTTTTCTTTAAATTTATAGATGTGTGTGTGTTTGTGTGTGTGTGTTTGTCCCCCACCATCGCTTGACAGCCAGTGTTGGTGTGTTTATGTCCCTGTAATTTAGTATTTCGGCAAAAATAGACTGATAGAATAAGTACCAGGTTTTAGAAAAAAAAAAAGATCCTTGGATTGATTTGTTTGTCTGAAACTCTTCAAGGTGGTGCTCCAGCATGGCTGCAGTCATATAACTGAAACAAATAAAAGATAAAAGATAAAAGATTACTTGGGAATAGGTGAAGTTTGGTGACAGGAAGGGCATCCAGTCAGTCATAGAAAAGCCACCTTGACTAATTCTTGACCCATACAAGCATGGAAAAGTGGACGTTAAAACGATGGTGGTTTTCAGTTTTAAACCCTCAATGATTCTTTATTTCTTTTTTTCCTTTAAACCACCTGCTCAGTCTGTCTGTCTGTCTGTCTATTCTCTCATGTTGCTTAATTTATTTACTACATCATATAATCTACAATTTCATCATCAGCCGAGTGGAGAGATGTTCCAGACTGTCTTTGACTATTGCTTGCAGCAAAACAATCTGTTATGTCATTTGTCTGACCTTTTGATAATTCCACATCTCAAAACTCCAGCTCGAATACGATATTATCTCAAGATCTATTTACACTGTTTTGGATACAGGCGCAGGTATGGCTGAGCGGTTAAGAAGCTTGCTTTGCGACTATGTTGTTTCAGGTTCAATCCCACAGTGTGGTACCCACCTTGGTCAAGTGTCTTTTACCAAAGCCCCACAGTTCTACCATTGCCTTGTGAGAGGATTTGGTTGATGGAAACTGTGTGGAGGCCCATCATATATATATATACTCTTTTACTCTTTTACTTGTTTCAGTCATTTGACTGCGGCCATGCTGGAGCACCGCCTTTAATTGAGCAACTCGACCCCGGGACTTATTCTTTTGTAAGCCCAGTACTTATTCTATTGGTCTCTTTTGCCGAACCGCTAAGTGACGGGGACGTAAACACACCAGCATCGGTTGTCAAGCAATGCTAGGGGGACAAACACAGACACACAAACATATGCACACACACTTATATATATATATACATATATACGACGGGCTTCTTTCAGTTTCCGTCTACCAAATCCACTCACAAGGCATTGGTCGGCCCAGGGCTATAGCAGAAGACACTTTCCCAAGATGCCACGCAGTGGGACTGAACCTGGAACCATGTGGTTGGTAAGCAAGCTACTTACCACACAGCCACTCCTGCGCCTGTATATATATATAAAATATTAGAAAAACCCACCTTTAATCAATTCAAAATGAATAATTAAATTACACCATCTAGAAAATTACATATAATATAATACCCTGGTCAAGTGTCTTTCATGTATGTATATATATATAAGAATTGTTGAAGCTTATTTACTGAACCCTCATTCATCGTCTTCGGTGAGAGAATCCACCATATATACATGAAAGACACTTGACCAGGGTATCTAAATAACCTCTTTAGTGATTTTGCTTCATAAAAATGAGTTCTGGAAAAGAGTAAAAAAATAGGAATCAAGGGGGTCCTTTAGGATTAAAAAATGGTTGACAATCACTAACCTAAACCCATGGATGCAGTGTCTCAGCATGGCTGCACTCCAATGACTGAAACCAGCAAGAGATAAATGGATAATGACAACTTCATAGTGAAATAAGGCAAATGTCTAAAATAGGACAAAAAAAATAGGACACACAAATCTCTCTTTTCCAGAACTCATTTTTATGAAGCAAAATCACTAAAGAGGATATTTAGATCTGCTGAGTCTAAAGAAAACATTGTCAATAAATTCAAAATATATGGTATTCCTGCAATTTTCTCAGCTGAATTGTAGAAACCCACATCATATATCATGTGATCATGTGACTGACCAGACTATCAGATATTGTTACATATCGCTGGTCACAATGCGCTTTGCATTGTTTTAGCCTTTGAATGAAGCCACCCTTTTGGCTAAGTGAACAAGCCAATATTCCCCCTGATCGAAGGAGGAACTGGAGCCACATGAAATGAAGTGTTTTGCTCAAGAACATAACATGCCCCCTGGTCTGCGAATTGAACCTATAATCTAGCAATCATGAGTGTAACCCCCCTAACCACAAAGCCAGATGCCTTCACCACATTACATATGTATGCTGCTAAATAGGCTGAGCATCTCTCTGGTGACCAGGTGTCTGCAACTGAAGACTGAGTCAGTTTGCAATCCTATTGTCTGGTAGAGGATGGTAGGGGTTCACTGTCCTGCTGTCAATATACATGTACATATTACTCTGCCTCTGGTAGTCGAGTACTATTTTTTCCACCTCGTTTCACATTTATGTGCTTACTCTGGTGTAGATGGACAGATAGACAGATAGATAGATAAAAATATAGACAGACAGACATATGGACGGACAGATAGATAGATAGATAGATAGATAGATAGATAGATAGATAGATAGATAGATAGAGGGACGGATAGATAGACCGACAGACAGAGAGATAGGGAGATAGATAGATAGATAGATGGATAGATAGATAGATAGACAAATAGATCTGCCTAGGGTTAAACTAGTAGTACTATGGAACAGCCACTTTGATGTGGCGACTGACTTTCCTTGTTAGTATAGTTACATAGTTACTACTCCTCATCTCTTCCTGGAGATTTTACAGCTAGCTACTTTGCTCCCCCCTCTCTCTCTCTCTCTCTCTCTCTCTATATATATATATATATATATATATACATATATATATATTCATGGATATATATATGTGTATGTATGTATTTTTATATATATATATGCATACATACACATATATACATGCATATTCGATTCGATTTCGCTTGCCCCAACATGTCCTCACAAGCAAAGGGGGTTGGCATGGGTGCCTGTCGTACGGTCACATTGGAGTATTTTACGTGCCACGGCCACGAGTCGGATAGTGCTTTTTACGTACCACCAGACCAGGGATCCTGGCTGGTTCAATTCGATTTCGATTTCGCGAAATATATATATATATATACACACATATATATATATTCATGGATATATATATGTGTATGTATGTATTTTTATATATATATATATATATATATATAATAATAAATATATACATGCATGCACACACATATATATATATATATATATAAAAATACATACATACACATATGAAGACACCTGCATATATCATGTGCTTCTGTGTCTGTATGCTTGTATGTGTACACATGTGTGTGTGTTTGTACATGTGTGTGTGTGTGTGTGTTTGTACATGTGTGTGTGTGTGCATGCACGTGTGTGCGTGCGTGCGTGTGTCTGTGTGTGTTTGTGTGTGCAAGTTCATGTTTGTAAGTAAGTGATATTCAGCGAGCGTTCACTCCTGCTGCACTTACTTCCATCGCTGATAACACTGGAAATAATGAATCTCAGCATTTCTAGATTTAATTATGCAGTCAAAATTTCTTGATGATTAAATTATTAATTAATCTAATTTCCTAGCACCACTAAATCATTTTTAACCATCATCTCTATTTAATAAGCTAGTTACTACATTACCAGCAATAAACAGCAAAGTGTATGTTTCCCCTGATGAAGGCTAATAATGCTGAAACTTTTGAAGTTAACTCCCTTGCTTGCTTGCTCAAAGAATAATATTAGCTAAGCAATAATAGTTTTTTAATCACCATAGTTAACCTTACTTTAGTTAATTCTGATGCTGGAAACATTGGGAAGATTGAAACATAATTTTTATTGCTTAATTATGCAGTGAACACTCTTTTATAATTAGAGTACTAATTAATCTCAATTCCTGGTTCATCTCAATGGATTTTTATAAACATTTTGAACCAGGCATGGCTGTATAGGTCAGTCCTAGTTCGTGGCACTTTGAGCAAATGTCTTCTAATATAACGCTGGGTTAACTGAAGCTCTGTGGAATTGATAGATGGAAACTGAAAAAAGCTTGTCACACATATATAGTTATATATAAAAAGTGAAAGAAAATGGCCACTGGGAAGTTAATAATTGTTTATTGTTAACAGTAAATTATCATTATACCTTACAGCTGTTTCAATTAATACTCAGTTTATATGAAGCAAATATGAAATTTATATCACCTGCATAATATTTTCAGAGGGAAAAAATATACCCTTGGATGTTTTATAAGTGTTTATGAATTTATTATAGTAGACTGAATGATCATCCAAATGTATATTTTTTTTCCACTCTGAAGATATTATGCACAGGTCATATAAATTTAATATTTACTTAAATTTACTGAGTATTACTTGAAACAGCTGTAAGGGATAATTATTAATTTGTTGTTTATAATAAACAATTATTAACTTCCAATCTCCATTTTCTTTTTTATCTTTTATATGAATATAAACTATATGTTTTTATACATATACCTGGTATTTTAAGGAAATTAATTCCTCCAAAGTACTAGGGATTGGACCAGTGTTTCTTTCGATGGAACCATCCCTTCATGAGGTTAACACAACCTCTGATCGAATTCTATCCACATACATATATATATTTTATTGACTGCACATGGTCAATGTATGTGTTTTGTTTGTTTGCTGGTTTGGTATGGTATAGCCCTTGTCTATAACTGACCACGGCTTTCAACCGATTCTGATGAAACTTGACACACACATAGCCCAATATCATAATTCAAAACTAACGCAGCGAAAATTTTGAAAAGTTCCCCCAGTTCTGAAAAAAATCGATAAATTCGACATGGGGTCGAGAATCTAAGCTTATCATATGCAACACATTTTTCGTTGTAGTTTTTGCAACTTGCAATCGATTTTCACCAAACTCATGGTGAAGCTTAATGTTACCCCAAGGAACTTAATTCTGACATTAGTTTTCCATGCAATACCTTACCATCAGAAAAAATCGATAAAATCATGCCATTTTGGGAAATCGTGTTCAAATTCAAGATGACATATTTTCGACAATATCTTTAACAAACTGGCAAGAATTTTTTTTTGAAATTCACAGCAAGCATTATGTCTGTTCCAAGGAGCTATATGGCCCTTTTGATTCCAATAGGATACGTTATTACCGGAAAAAATCGGTTAATTACATCATATGTGGCACACATAGCAAACCGATTTTTCTGTGATAATTTTTGAAAGTTCACATAGATTTTCCTTACACCGATGTTGGACATCAAGTTTGCATTAAATGTCAAACTATTTGTCAATGCAGTTAACAAGTATTGGGAGAAATCGACAAAACCATATCACTTTGAGACCGACCATGCGAACCCTACAAAACTGACTTTTGTTAAATAGTTCGCGGATTTCAGGTGATTTAGTTGATTTTTGCCGCTTCAGCTAGGAACGTCGTATACACAGAAGTATTGGAATGAAGAGAAGATGTTGCAACCTACACATGCGCCTTCGTTCCCTCGAGGGAAAGGACTAGATCGTGATTAGTCATTGCCTACTAGAGGCTCCCAAGCCCCCTTTCGCTAGACTTAAGTTAGGATTAGGTAGGGCTTAGCTGTGGTCTGAACCCAACTTGGGTTCAGGGGGGCGGTGTCAAAAGGGCCGGTATGTGCAACCTTATCACCTCTGCCTGTCAAACTCCCAACCCATGCGTTCCCGTCGTGACACTGATCCCGCAGAACTGGGCTAGGTGCGCTAAACAAAACCAGAAAATTCACTTTGACTGTCATAGATTTTCTTCATGGATGCAAGGGA
>NC_043003.1:14639807-14679807 GCF_006345805.1 Octopus sinensis
CTTTGCTGCAAAGGACAAGAACTGGTATCAGAATGGAATCAAAGAACTGGCAGAAAGAAAATGATCGTTTGAGACAGTGCAACACGATGGCCTCTTCTTTGAATGCCAGGCTGCATTTGTTTGGAACTTGACAAATTAATCAAATATGTTACCAAAATATAGCAAAAACTTTGAACTCAACGTAATATTTTGAACACAGAATATAAACAACCAGCACTTTATCTACAACCTTGATGACTGAGGTTTAGCCAAAAAAAAAAAAAAACCCTCCAAAAAACAAACAGTCTTTATGGATTTTCTATGTTAAAACTCTGCGTCCATAGCAACAAGGCTTTTGTTGGTCTTTTCCTTTTCCTTTATTTCTTTTCCGCCATTCAAAACATCTAACTCATGTTAAAAGACATTGTACATTTTTCTTCGGATTGTGTTAGTATACATACCAATGCATTATTTTTGTTTATTAAGTTATTTCCTTATTACGTAGCTTACCAATGTCATTCACACGAGCAATTTTCACATGTAATTTTACACATGCCAGTTTTTATTTACGTTGCACTAAAACTGTGAATAACGACACAGCATGTCACATATACAAACAGGGAATTGAGACAAACAGAGCGGTGACAGCCATAGTTTCTTATATAATAAACAAACAGACGGAGCTTTTTAAAAGGTGGAAGAACAATGTTTTCCTTAACTGATTTTTTTTTTTTGCTGTGTGTGTGTGCATCCATAGAAATTTGCTTTGAATGCAAATTTTGCCTTTCTTTGCAAAAAAATATGTCTGCATACACTTAACGACAAAGGCTTGGTCGTGTGGTTAGGAAGCTTGCTTTGTTTGCAGCTGCACGGTTCTGGGTTCAATCCCACTCCGTGTTATTTTCTTGACAATTGTCTTCTGACCAATACCCTGTGAGTGGATTTGGTAGATGCAAACTGTGTAGCTGCTTGTCATACAAATATCATCATCATCATCATCATCATCATCATCACCATCATCACCATCATCACCATCATCATCATCACCGTCATCATCATCACTGTCATCATCATCATCATCATCATCGTCGTCGTCATCATCATCATCATCACCATCACCATCATCATCACTGTCATCATCATCACCGTCATCATCATTACTGTCATCATCATCATCATCATCATCATGTTTTCTTATTATCCTCATCATTGTCATCATGTTTTCTTATAGACTAATGTCCTGGTTTTTAAATACATCTAATGGCCTGTACTGAGCCTGAAAGATTACTTGGAGATAAATTGCATGTTATATAAATCTGCTAATTTATTGTATCTCAAAAGCATGAAACTATTAGAAGCTTTTTTGAAAATTGTGTATATTAAATGATATTTATCTGTTCCTGGAAGGAATACTTTTTTGCCTGTAGCTTTTCTGTTTTCTAGATAGGGGTGTTGGCCCTATGCAAACCCATTTTTACCTACTAGTTTGGTTTCTATCCTTTGACCTGTTCAGCCAGTGGCATAGCCAATAGAGGAGCAAGGGGTGCAACCATTCTCGCCAGTGCACATTTTTCAAAACTGGTGTTTTTTAACAAGCTTTCTGACTCTTTAGTTCACTTTATGTGATAAAAATTGAATCTTGTTTTGTGTCTGTTAATTGCATGGTCTTAGATGACCTTTCTGGAGTCATTACTTTATTTCACCAGGCTCCCATGTTTTTGAACTGTCTGCTCAATCCCCTCTGATGGTGGCCCCTGACATCAGAAGAACCAAAACAAACCCTGATGTCATGATCTCTTGACACTGGACGATCTTGTGGAGTTTCATTCTTTTCCTTTCACACTAGGAGCTGACTGAGAATTTTAAGGGCCCTCAGGCATAACTGTTTATTTACCAGGCCCCTTAGCATTGATATCAGTAGAGTTAACATATAGGGTGGGGGTCCCTCAGAGCTCCGGGACCTTGAGCAGTGTCTGATTGACCAACGGCTCAGACTGTCCCTGCATCACAAATACCTTTCTTTTATCTTTCTGTTACTTGTTTTAGACATTTGATTGCAGCCATGCTGGAGCACCGCCTTTAGTCAAGCAAATCTACCCCAGAACTTATTCTTTGTAAGTCTAGTATTTATTCTATTGGTTTCTTTTTGCCAAACTGCTAAGTTACAAGGACATAAACACACCAGCATCAGTTGTCAAACAATGTTGAGGGGACAAACACAGACACACAAATACATACATATATTATATATATGATGGGCTTCTTTCAGTTTCCTTCTACCAAATCCACTCACAAGGCTTCGGTTGGCTGAGGCTATAGTAGAAGACACTTTACCAAGGTGCCATGCAGTGGGACTGAACCCAGAACCATGTGGCTGGTAAGCAAGCTACTTACCACACAGCCACTCTCCCTTGTGAGAGGGTGACACACGATGGTCACGGGACCATCTGAAAAGCCACATTCAATTGTTGTAAGTTTTATACATAATAACTATGTTTCTTAAACATAGAATTAATAAATGTAGAATACAATTACATTTAATAATGTAAATGAAATATTTCCTGTAATAGGTACAGGAGTGGCTGTGTTGTAAGTAGCTTGCTTACCAACAACATGGTTGTGGGTTCAGTCCCACTGCATGGCACCTTGGGCAAGTGTCTTCTACTATAGCCTCAGGCCAACGAAAGCCTTGTGAGTGGATTTGATAGAAGGAAACTAAAAGAAGCCTGATGTGTATGTGTGTGTGTGTGTGTGTGTGTGTGTGTATGTGTGTATGTCTGTGTGTCTGTGTTTGTCCCCCACCAACACCACACGACAACCGATGTTGGTGAGTTTACATCCCAGTAACTTAGTGGTTCGGCAAAGGAGATCCGATAGAATAAGTACTAGGCTTACAAAGAATAAGTCCTGGGGGGCGACTTGCTCGACTAAAGGCAGTGCTCCAGCATGGCTGCAGTCAAATGACTGAAACAAATAAAAGACCGAAAGGAGTAAATATATGAAAAATGAATTAAAAATTGTTTGGTATGTGTTATGACTTTTTTTTTTAGTTGCTTGCTCTCCATAACTTAAAAACCTGGCTATCCCTCTGTGTTCAGCCCTCCCAGCAAGGCCCTACTATGAGCTTGCTAGTATAGCTCTCTGACCCAGTAAGGCACTCAAACAAGCACGTTACAATGAGCACTGGGCCTTGTGACTGATTTGCAATAAGTGTTATAGAGTTAATGTCAGTCATGTCATGCACCACAAACAAAAGAGTTAAGTTTCAGTACAAAATAGATATTAGAGTTAGATGATGGCTAGTTTATTTGGCCTATATATACACACACACACGTGTGTGTGTGTGTGTGTATATATATATTTATATATATATGTATTTGTTCCCCTTGCTATTTGCGTATTGAACTCATTTGCTTTTATATTTCATGTTGTTTACTGTTGGTGATGTCCAGTACCCATATATATGTGTGTGTGTGTATATATATATATATATATATACACTACAGGCTTCTTTCAGTTTCCATCTACCAAATCCACTCACAAGGCTTTGGTCTGCCCTAGACAATAGTAGAAGACACTTGCCCAAGGTGCCATGCAGCAGGACTGAACCAAGAACCATGTGTTTGGGAAGCAAGCTTCTTACCACACAGCCACTCCTTAAATGATGATGATGATGATAAGGATGATGATGTATATATGTATATATAATCATCATCATTTAGCATTCATTTTCCATGCTGGCATGGGTTGGACATATACAAAGGCCTTCTTTCAGTTTCTGTCTACCAAATCCCACACACAAGGTTTCGGCTGGCCAGAAGCTATAGAAGACATTTGCCCAAGGTGCCCACGCAGCGTAACTGAACCCAGAACCATGTGGTTGGAAAACAAACATCTTACCACAGAGCCATGCCAGCACCTGTATGTTAAAAATTACAAAACCCCCTCCAAAAAAAAAATGGGGATGATTCAAAGCAAAATTTTCGTTGCTATTTAAGTAGAGCAAGCAACTGCCTCTGGTAAAAATCACGGCACCGAACACTTAAATCTATTGCTAAATAAATTTTAAATAATAAAACTCTAAACGAAGCTACAGTTGCAAAACTTTTGACTGTGTTTAATACCTGCTTTTGTACCACCACAAAAAAACAACAACACTAAAACACACACACACACACACACATGATACACACATGCTCATACTCTAAAAAGCATGCAAAATCTGAAATATTCATTGCTAATGCACACCAGACTTGCTAAATAAATACTGTCACGTTTATCAATTTATGCATTTGACAATTCTTTGGTTGCATGCATGTAAAGCTGTCTTTGATAATTCTTTATGCTCAAGAGAAAAAAAAATGTAATTTCTCTTTTATTTTCAATTCTCTGCTGCAAATTCTTTGTTGCTGTTTTTTCTTTCTTATAAATATTGTTGCTTTAATTCTTATTTTCGTTTTGTTTTCTTTTAATGTGTTTTTCGAAGTTTTTTTATTTTTATATCTTACCTCAGTCTCACGTCTTTCTCTCTGTTGCTCTGTCTTTCTTTCTATCCATCTGTCTCTCTGTCTATCTATCTACCTACCTACCTACCTACCTACCTAACTAACCTACCTACCTACCTACCTACCTACCTACCACCTATCTATCTATCTATCAGTTTACGACCACCGCCCTTAACAGGTCGGGCGTATTTTCTTTCAACGTCTAGAAGTTTTCTGGGAATGTCTCGTCCTTTACTCTTAGTGGGGGATTGGAATGCTACCTTGGACACGCATGTAACTACGTGGGTAGAGATAGGAATAGATGGGGTGCAAATGCCTCAGAGACCTGCTCAGACGCTTTCAACTGTCTGACAGGTTCCGACTAGACCACCCGAATGCGCCAACGTGGACATGGAGCAACCGCATCGGGTCGGTCGAGATCGTATCTAGATAGGATACTGTGTAGGACAGTAGATGAGAGATAGCATGGATGTCCACAATTCCACATAGTCAGCTACACGGATCACAAACTTGTGACATGTACGCTAGACTTAGGTAAGATACTTAGGCAGGGTCCCGGATACTGGAAACTAAACGCGTCTTTCCCATCGAGACAAGTTTTCAGAGACCGGATTAGCACACTAGTAAAGAGGGCTTTGACGGGAGCCATCATCAACAACAAATGGTGGTTTGCCCTCAAGAGAGCAGTAAAAAGCAGAAGCGATTAGGTACAGAGCAAAGCACTAGCCATAGATAGAAATAGAGTAGAGGGGTGAGCTAGTTAAGAAGCTAGAAGAGGCAATTAGAAGCGGCATCGCACCGACGTTTTGGCGGCGAGGTTGGCCCTCGACCACACTTCAACGCCAAACACGAAGGATGTGCTGTCAGAGCTAGGATGCGTGCTCTAAGGAACGAAGGTGTTGGAGCCGCGAGAGAGGGCCCCGGCGGCAGAGGCGCAACAGGGCAACAAAGCCACCATTCGGTCACTGGTAGATGAACAGGGGCGCGAATTGCTCGAGCCAAGTAAAATGTGTGAGGCCTTTCAGCAGCATTTTGCCCGACTGTTCGGAACGAGTGGAGGGCAAGAACGTAGGGTGGACTTCAGTGCCTACCTACATAGCCTACCACGACTCTCTCGACAAGAAGGCAGGGTGCTGTGAAGGTGCCATCACGGCGGCGGAAGTGCGGGAAGCGATGGTCAGAATGCTCGAGGGACAAATCACCGGGTTTGGATGGTCTACCCTACGAGCTTTAACAATTGTATGCCAGACTTGTTTGGAGATATCTCTTGGCGGCGTGTACTGCAACTGGCAGCAAAACGGGAGCATTCCTGGTTTTGTGAGCCGAGGAGCCGTAACACTGCTGAAGAAAGATCTAAACAAGGGAAATGTAATAGATAACTTTAGGCCCATCACTCTGCTTAATGCAGACTTGAAAATTTTGGCCAAGGTGCTAGCCAAGAGTTGGCGCTTGTCATCGAGAAAACTGGTCGAAAGGCGCAAACATGCGCCGTGCCAGCCGGACCATCCATTACAACCTCCACCTGATCGCTACATCATAGACAGGGTAGTTAACGAACCTGGCATGGGTTGGGGCGCTGATCAATTTGGATCAATCGAAAGCTTTCGATAGGGTGGACCATCGATACTTGGAGGCGGTCCCTCGGAGAGGCTGGCTTCGGTCCCGTCTTCCGCGGCTGGATAGCCGCTTTGTACAGAGGCATCCGTTCGGTAAATTTCGCGTGAATGGACATCTACGAGACCCTTCGACATCGCACTTTCGGGTCCGTCAGGGTATGCCCCTCTCGGCGCTTCTATACGTATTGACTCTCGAGCCATTATTGCGGAAGCTGGCAACCTTGAGAGGCATCCCGCGAGAACTGGGATGCGGGACGAGCGTGTCTGCATACGCGGACGACGTCACCGTCAATAGTGTCTAGCCACGAGCACATCGAGCAGGTCGGCGAGACCTGAAAAACTACGAAGCGTGACAGGAGCGAAAATCAACTGGGAAAAGTCAGTGGGCTTGCGACTAGAGCACCTGGAGAAGCAAGCCCATGCCGTCCACCAGCGCCTCTGTCGTGGGACGCTGGACCGACGCCCGGTTGAGTTGCTCGGGGTCTGGTTTGGTCCGGACCTCCATGGAGAAGAACTGGAACGAGATAACGAGTAGGGTGGTCACTCTTGCCCGGCAATGGCCGAGAGGAAACTGTCCCTAAAAGGGTCGGGCGGAGGTGGCGAACACGTACAATCGCGTCCGTCATCTACTACCGCCTGACGTCGTACCTTGTCCCGACCCTACCATCACCAAACTACAACGCATTCTCTTTCGCTTCTTGTGGAAAGGAGTGTCCCGATGGTCAGGCGATCCATTTGCTGTCAACACCCGTTAAAAGGAGGGCTGGGCATGCCGTGGTTGATGATGCGCAGACACGCGCTGAGACTGCGACATCTCTGGCTCTATGTAGACGACGGTGAACAGCGTGGTCGCCGTTTGTGAGGCACGCTTTCCCCAGCTCGTCTCCATGACCGAACTGCAGTCGTGGATCAAAAGAGGCGAAGAAGGGGCGAATGGCACCGCGAGTGTCGCGTTGCTCTCAAGCAACTCTGCCGTCCTGGGTCGACCTTGAGTGACTTCAACACAACCAAAGCATTCTATAGGGGTTTAAGTGGAGGGGAGGTAATGACGACGAGCTCGGGGCGAACCTGGACGTCGACGAGGAGTACCTGACCCGCCTGTTCAGGACGACTTTCGGGCCAGGGCCCATGGACAACTTCCAGAGATCCTGGCCTGGCAGTGCTAACCGAGAAAGGCGCTACCCGTTCGGGATAAGCTCTACAGACACGGCTCGAGAAACACGGGGCCGACCTCCCGAGATGCGGTCAGAGCGATGAAACCGTTCTGCACGCACTCGTGCAGTGTCCAACACTTTCCGACCTGTGGGCTTATGTCGAACAACTGCTGTCACGTGTGGGACGAGTCGTTTTATACATCTGAGTCCTATCGTTAATATTGTCACGCCTCCTCCTTCAAACGGGAAGGAAGAGCTATTTTCATCATCCTTGTTGCTATGGCGAAAGAATGTATCTGTGGACGCGTTGAAAGGATTGGAGACAAACACTTTCCTCTCTGTCAATCTCTCATCAACTTCTTCAAGTACCACTTGAAAAGGAAGTGAGAGTAGAGAGGCAAGTTTTGTCTAGCGAATGTTTTAAAAAAGATGGGTGAATGTAGCAAGAATGCACGTATGAATGACGAAGCCCCTTGAGCATGATCCTATGAACCCAGAAATTGGAAAACAGAGAGTTGCTATATTTGCAAAAAAAAAAAAAAAAAAGAAATATAACATGTGACTCCATTGACCGAGGTTACCGTGGTCTTTTCCGTAGGCTTTTCTTTCCACGGTAAACCTCACCTGTCCTCCCCTTTACACTTCATATCGACATTTCTGTGATAACGATCCCTATTGATCAATTTTTTTTTTTTTTCTCTTTTTTTTCTTCCTCTCCCCCTTTTTTTTTAACCCCCCTTTTTTTGTCCTCTTTCTCTCCTTTACGATCCCTTTTGATCGAAACTCCCCCTTCCTATTTTTTTTTTTTTTTTTTTTTTTAAACCTTGAAAAAAAGCTCTACCTTGTAATTTGTTCTATCTGTGTGCAGCCCTGTGTGGCTAATAAAGAAACATATCTATCTATCTATCTGTCACTTTGTCTCTCTCTCCATCTGTCTGTCTGTCTATCTGTCTATCTATCTACCTACCTACCTACCTACCTACCTAACTACCTACCTACCTACCTACCTACCTATCTATCTATCTATCTATCTATCTATCTATCTATCTATCTATCTATCTATCTGTCACTTTGTCTCTCTCTCTATCTGTCTGTCTGTCTATCTGTCTATCTATCTATCTATCTATCTATCTATCTATCTATCTATCTATCTATCTATCTATCTGTCACTTTGTCTCTCTCTCCATCTGTCTGTCTGTCTATCTGTCTATCTATCTATCTATCTATCTATCTATCTATCTATCTATCTATCTATCTATCTACCTATCTATCCATCTATCTATCTATCAGTCACACTTTCTGTTTCTCCTCTCTGTGTCTGTCTGTCTGTCTCTCCGTCTGTCTGTCTGTCTGTCTGTCTATCTATCTATCTATCTATCTATCTATCTATCTATCTATATATCTATCAGTCACACTTTCTGTTTCTCCTCTCTGTGTCTGTTTGTCTGTTTGTCTGTCTGTACGTCTCTTATTGCAGAGAATAAAGTGGAGAAATGGAATAAATATGGCAAAGTAATAGTCATGATTGAAAAGCTATCTTTAGATATCATCCCCACCACTGCCACCACCACTACAACCACCACCACCACCACTGCCACCACCACCACTATCATCAACATCGTCGTCATTCTCTTTATCATCCTCATCATCATCATCATTGTTAACACTATCGTCATCATCGTCATCATCACCATCATTCTCATTGTGGTCATTATTGTCATCATCATCACCATAATCATCATTATTGTCATCGTCATCATCACCATCATTATCTTCCTCCTCCTCCTCCTCCTCCTCCTCCTCATCATCATCATCATTCAATACCCATCTTCCCTGCTGGTATGTATTGGACGAGTTTGACAGGGTCTGATGACCCCAGGGACTGCTTCATACTGCCGACATCTTGCTTTGTCATGGCAACTTCAGTTGGATACCCTTCCTAACCCTACCCCTAACTCCAACCTTTTCTAACACAACCCACCTTGTAGCGTGTTCCAAGTACATTTTTTTTCATGGCACCAGCACCAGTGGGGTTTCCATCCATTCAGCTTGCAAAACTGAAAACCTCTTTTGGGGATGTGGAGCTTTATGTGAGGAGAATAAGAAATAGAGAAGGGGACAGCATGATAGAAAAGGGCCAGAGCAGAAGAGGATTTTTGTTGAAGTGGAGTTGCATGTCTGCATGTGTGTTAGAAGAGGGAATGACAGGGGTGGGAGGGAGCTGTGAATTGGTGTGGGGGTATCAGGGTGGACCTTCAGGGTGCAAAGTGGGTAGGGATGAATAGGGCAGGGGTATTAGAAGTGAGTGGGAGGTATAGGGGTGTCTGGTGCAGGACAGTCGGATAGAGGTGATGGTGCATTAAATGGTGGGTGGGGGATGAAAGAGAGAGAGGGGGAGGGGAAGAGGGAAAGAGAAGGGGATTGAGAAAGAGTGAGGGGAAGAGGGAGAGAGGGAAAGCGAGAAGGGGATTGAGTGAAAGAAGGAGTGAGAGAGAATGAATGCAGGGGAGAAAGGAGAGAGATATACATAAAAAGAAAGAGAGAGAGAAGGAGGGATAGAGAAAGTAAGAGGCAAGTACAGTGTATAAGGAGAGTAGGATGTATGGTTGGTGATGGAGGGATGGAGCATGAGGAGCATTCATGCGTAATTGTATATGTGTGTGTGTATGGGAACACTTGTATGTGTGCGTCTATATGAGAGGTAGACAGATAGACAGATAAATAGACAGATAACTAGATAGAGAGATATATACATAGAGAGAGAGAGAGAGAGAGGGAGAGAGGGAGAAGGAGAAAGTGAAAGGGAGAGCAATATAAGGTAAGTCTTAATGAAATGTGACGTTGATTAATTAGAAACTATTCAATATCCATGCCTTGGTTGTGTTTCGATGTTGAGCTTAATAAACTTCGTTACACAAGTCAATTAAATATTAATATAGTTCTGCTTGTCTAATGACATCCAAAAATATGAATTGTCATTCGTTGCGGAGAGAATGCGGCCATGAGGGCCGAGGGCCGCGCCTGCCTCGGAGAAATCTGGAAGAGAAATCTTATTTGCATTTCATGCTAAATACAGTTTCACACTCACTGAAAAACGGTGTTTCCATCATTATCACTGTTGTCATCGTCATCATTACCATCATCATCATGGTCACCATCATCATCATCATCATGATTATGGTGATGATGATGATGGGGATGATGACGATGATAATGATGATGATGTTTACATAAGTGCAGGAGTGGCTGTGTGGTAAGAATCTTGTGTCCCAACCACATGGTTCTGGGTTCAGTCCCACTTCATGGCATCTTGGGCAAGTGTCTTCTACTATAGCCTTGGGCCAACCAAAGCCTTGACAGTGGATTTGGTAGAGGGAAACTGAAAGAAGCCCGTTGTATATATTGTTCAACCAGTCACCATGATTGACCGCTAAATCCACAAGTTTTTTTTATTCTCTCTCTGTTTATTTTCTCTTATTCCTTTCTGTTGAAGAGCATAGGCTCGAAATGTAAAAGACTTTCTCACCTTCCTGAGCATCAAACTAATACACCTGTTTGTTGTTTATACACCTGTCTTTGTCTTTTGCTTTACTGTAAATTTCAACTATATGTGTGTGTGTGTTGTGTGTGTGTGTGGTGTTTGTGTGTGTGTGTGTGTGTGTTTGTGTGTGTGTATGAATGTTGAGAATATTGATCTTCCATGTTTGTGTGAAATAGCTGTGACACTGACATTTCTTGTTGATATTTCTGTGTTTTTGAAGCCCTTCACTTGGAAACAATTAAGGGTTAGTGACAAGAAGAACGCCCAGCCACTAAAACCTTACCTCAAATTAACTCCACCTCTAACTCATGCTAGCACAGAATAAACAACTGAAAATATGAAATTATCTTGAATGAAATAAAGCTTTTTTTTTAAAACTAGGGTATTACTCATAAGACGACAGTTAACTTTAATAAATATGCTTTTGTCACTAAGGATAATATCAAGAAATACAAAGGGTGTATATGCAATAATAATAATTTAAATTTCATTAAATTTTCTTGATGCTAAAACAAGATGATGGAATGAAATGCTAATTTTCAAAAGAAAAATATTTATTAGCTTAATATCAAATATAACAAACTTCTCATTTGTATATTTGCAATAAATAAATGCTATTATTTTCCTAAATTTTATCAGCATAATCACTATCTACTCCATTGTAAACCTATCTCGGCAAAATTTCATTAAAAAAAAAACAAAATATATAATTTTTCAGAAATACATAAGATGCACGACCTGTTCCTCTTTTGCTAATTCTCTCTCTCTCTCTCTCTCTCTCTCTTCCTCTCTCTTTATATATAATGTAAAGCATCACTAGAGAAATCAGCCAACCAACCAACCAACCAACCAACCAACCAACCAACCAACCAGCCAGCCAGCCAAGTAACATTTACGTCAGCTGTTGTTGAATAGAAATTGCTTAGGCAAGCAATGGAGAAGGAAGTGGGTGTGGTGATTAGAGTAATTGAAGGGTTGGAAAGTCTGATGCTGTGTTCCAATTGTTCTCCGTGGCATGTTATATATATATATCATGATAAGTGCTGCATTCTTACATCGGCAATTTTGTCTTCCTTGGAAAATAATCACCAACATCCTCCTCCTCCTCCTCCTCATCATCATCATCATCATCATCATCAACACCACCATCACCACCACCACCACCACCACCACCACCACCACCACCACCACCACCACCACCACCACCATCACCAGTTGCGTATTGGGGTCGATTTAATTGACTGGCCTCCTCCCCCAAAATTTCAGTCCTTGTGTCTGGAGTAGAAACGAATAAATTAAGTACCAGTTGTGTACTGGGGTCGATCTAATCAACTGCCCCCCCTTCCCCCAAAATTTTAGGCCTTGTGCCTAGAGTAGAAAGGATTATTATAATTATTATTATTAAGGTGGCAAGCTGGCAGAAACGTTAGCACACTGGGCAAAATGCTTAGTGGTATTTCATCTGTCTTTACGTTCTGTGTTCAAATTGCGTCGAGGTCAACTTTGCCTTTCATCCTTTCAGGGTTGATAAATTAAGTACCAGTTGTATACTGTGGTCGGTCTAATTGACTGGCCCCCATTCCAAAAATTTTGGGGCTTGTGTGTTGAGTAGAAAAGAATTGTCCTTGGGAGGGGTGTATTGTCCATGGAGGTGGGGGATGGTGTAAATGTCCTAGACTCAATTACAATGTCGAGGGGTTCCAGTGGATTTGACCAATGGGACAGCCTGCTTATGAAATTAATGCACTTATGATTGAGCATTCTACAGGCATGTGTACCCTTCGTGTAACTCTCAAGGAGATTCAGCATGACAGAGAACATAACAAGGCAGGTCCTTTGAAATACAGGTACTACACATTTTTGCCAGATGAGCAGAGAAGGTGGCAAGCTGGCAGAAATGTTAGCACACCGGGCGAAATGCTTAGCGGTATTTTGTCTGCTGCTACGTTCTGAGTTCAAATTCCACCAAGGTCGACTTTGCCTTTCATCCTTTCGGGGTCGATTAAATAGTACCAGTTATGCACTGGGGTTGATATAATCGACTCAATCTGTTTGTCTGTCCTTGTTTGTCCTCTCTGTGTTTAGGCCCTTGTGGGTAGGAAAGAAATAGGAATTTCGTCTGCTGCTACGTTCTGAGTTCAAATTCCGCCGAGGTTGACTTTGCTTTCATCCTTTCGGCGTCGATTAAATAAGTATCAGTTACGCACTGGGGTTGATATAATCAACTTAATCCGTTTGTCTATCCTTATTTGTCCTCTCTGTGTTTAGCCCCTTGTGGGCAGTAAAGAAATAGGTATTTCGTCTGTCGCTACGTTCTGAGTTCAAATTCCACCGAGGGCAACTTTGCCTTTCATCCTTTCAGGGTTGATAAATTAAGTACCAGTTATGCACTGGGGTCGATATGATCGACTTAATTCATTTGTCTGTCCTTGTTTGTCCCTTCTGTGTGTAGCCCCTTGTGGGCAATAAAGAAATAAGATGAGCAGAGAAGGACGACATGAAATAAAGTCTTGCTCAAGAACACAACACGCTGCCAGGAATTGAACTCGTTATTGTTACGATCACAAAGCTAAATGCCCTAACCACTCAGTCATGCACCTTCACTTCACCTGATATTGATACAACCCACCCAACACATATGAAACAGAATCACCATTCAACAAAATCTCTCAACTCAGAGAGGATATATTCTATGCAGGCGAAACACTGAAGTAACACTGTAAACAAGGAAGAATCTGCCACTGAGATGTATGGCATGTGTAGCATACTATCACAAATCTACACTACAAAAAAAAAAAATTCCTGAAATACATGCACATATCAGGAAGATATCAGTTGCACAGGTGGTGCAGTGGAAAATTGCATCGAACTGACAAAAAAAAAAACCCAAAAAATAAACAGAAGAAAAGAAAAAAAGAAATGATGATAAAATTAATAATAAACTTAAAGAAATCACATCAGCTAAGTCATGCATGTGGGATAAGATGCTTTGAAAAGCATGAGTGCTTCTTTCATGAGGATAAGTTATTCAAAAACAAATACCTTCTGCAAAAAAAAAAAACCAAAAAAATAAATAAAAAGGGTTTCACAGAGATATCAGCTCAAAAAAAAAACATAATGCTATATGACACACTAACATCACCAAATATTCAAACATATTGGGAGAAAAATATCAAACCGAAATATTCAGCATAATCAAAAGGCATAATGGATTAGAAGATAAAGGGATGAGAGAAATGCAATAATGCTGCGATCTTGGTTCCATGTATCTAGTGAGGAATTCAGCAACACGATGTAAAGATTGTAAACAACTGCAAAAGCTTCAGGAATTGACAAAAATCTCCCAATTTCTGGCTGAAAATACTTAAACCAAGTATTCATGAAGCTGTGGCAAACGGCATTCAATGAATTTATAAACAGTCGAGAATTAACACCTGAATAACTTACTAAAGGGGATGACAAAACTGGTTCCCTCTCCACCACCCCCACGCCTGCCCACCTCCCACCCGAAACGAAAATACCAGAGTTCTTCAAAACTATGGATCTGGCCACATGTTGTGTTTCTTGAGCAAGACTCTTTATTGCGTGTTGCTCTGGTTTACTCAGCCAAAAGCAAGTTGTACTGGTAATTCGAAGGACCGGCCTTGTTAAGCATTCTGTGTCATGCTGACTCTGCCTGAGAACTACATTAAGGGTACACGTGTCTGTGGAATACTCAGCCACATGCATGTTAATTTCATGATCAAGATACTCCATTGATTGGATTACCTGGAACCTTCATTGTTGAAACCAAGGAAGCAGCAGCAGTTTATGTATGTATGTAATTGTGTATGACAAACTACTTTCAATTTCCATCTACCAAAGTGATCAATATCAACCCCTGGGGGTCGATGGGAATATTTAAGGGGTCAATAAATTTCCATCTACCAAAGTGATCAATATCAACCCCTGGGGGTCGATGGGAATATTTAACGGGGTCAATAAATGCACATCTACTTTATTATTATTATTATTATTATTATCTATTTATTTTCTTGTACATGCCTGGGGGTTGATGAGGGATCAAAGAGTCCATGGAGTTGATGATGGGGTCAAGGATTCCATGAAGTGATCAATGAGGGGTCAAGGATTCCATGAAGAGGTCGATGAGAGGGTCAAGGATTCCATGAAGGTGTTGATGAGGGAGTCAATGATTCCATGAAGTGATCAATGGGAGGTCAAGGATTCCATGAAGAGGTTGATGAGGGGCTCAAAGATTGCATGAAGGGGTCGATGAAGGGGTTCAAGGATTCCATGAAGGGGTCAACGAGGGTTCAAGGATTCCATGAAGGGGTCAACAAAGGAGTTCAAGGATTCCATGAAGGGGTTGATGAGGGGGTCAAGGATTCCATGAAGTTATCAATGGGAGGTCAAGGATTCCATGAAGGGGTCGATGAAGGTTCAAAGATTCCATGAAGGGATCAACGAGGGGGTTCAAGGATTCCATGAAGGGGTTGATGAGGGGTCATGGATTCCATGAAGGAGTTGATGGTTCAAAAGGTTTGAGGACCCCTGATCTAACCAATCCACTCACAAGGCTTTGGTTAGTTCAGAGCAATAGCAGAAGACTAGCTAAAAAAAAAGGATAAAAACCTTCTATTATCACATTGCCACTGTCAGTTACGATGGAAAGGGTTCCAGTTGATCGAATCAACAGAAATTAACATGCAAGTGGCTGAGTACTCCACAGGCACACATACCCTTAATATAGTTCTCAGGGAGATTCAGTGTGACTTATAGAATGAGTCAAGGCTGACCCTTTGGATTACAGGTACAGCTCAATCTACAGCTAGTGGAGTGGACTGGAGGAATGAAAAATACTGAGTTTTCCTCAAGGACACAATGCATGGTCAGGAATTGAACTCATGACCTCACAATCGTGAGACAAATACCCAAACCACCAAACCACGTACCTTCACTCCTTTTGTTCTGAGAACTATTAAGCTATATAAGAAACCTATACTAGCTCCTCTATTATTTATTTCTTTATTGGCCACAGGGGGCTAAACATAGAAGGAACAGACAAGGTCAGACAAAGGGATTAAGTCGATTACATTGACCCCAGTGTGTAACTGGTACTTATTTTATTGACCCCGAAAGGATGAAAGGCAAAGTCGACCTTGGAGGAATTTGAACTCAGAACGTAACGGCAGATGAAATACCTATGTCTTTACTACCCACAAGGGGCTAAACATAGAGAGGACAAACAAGGACATCGACCTTAGTGTGTAACTGGTACTTATTTAATTGAGGCAAGCAGCGAGCTGGCAGAAACGTTAGCACGCCGGGCGAAATGCGTAGCCGTATTTCGTCTGCTGTTACGTTCTGAGTTCAAATTCCGCTGAGGTCGACTTTGCCTTTCATCCTTTCGAGGTCGATAAATCAAGTACCAGTTACACACTGGGGTCGATGTAATCGACTTAATCCGTTTGTCTGTCCTTGTTTGTCCCCTCTATGTTTAGCCCCTTGTGGGTAGTAAAGAAATAGGTACTTATTTAATTGACTCTGAAAGGATGAAAGGCAAAGTTGACCTTGGCGGAATTTGAACTCAGAAGGTAACAGTAGATGCCTGACTGAGGACGCTCCCACCATGACCCTCCTAGGAATAGTGAGTGGAAAAATTAGCGTAATTGATATTGAATATTTGAAGCTCAGTAACAAAATCACGAAAGTAATAAAATTGAATTTTTTATTTTTTTTTTTAAGCATAACGATAATCAATCCTCCTTCCTAAGTTGCAATATATAATTATCTCGAAAATTCTGAAAGGAAAGAAAGAAAGAAAAAAAAAAAAAACCAAGAAAAAAACAGAAGAACGAAATGTAAAAATATTAATAAAAGAAGCAAAACATAGCAAAATAAAATATAGCAAAAAAAAAAAATAATAATAAAATAAAACAAAAGAAAATAAACAGATATATTACAGAATTTAGAATTATTGATTTCTAATTTTGGCAGAAGACCATTTATTTTGCAGATGTCAGTTAAGTTGGCTCAAGTGACACAACTAACTTGGATGGTAACTTATTTTATCAACTACACAAAGACAAAGGCAGGGAAATCAACTTTAGGCGTGGCTATAGGCGCAAGTGTGGCTGTGTGGTAAGAAACTTGCTCCCCCAACCACATGGTTCAGGGTTCAGTCCTACTGTATGTGACACCTAGGGTAAGTGTCTCCTGATCAAAACCTTATGACTGGATTTGGTAGATGGAAGAAGCTTGTCATATGTATGTGTGTGTGTGTGTGTGTATATTCTTTTATTCTTTTATTTGTTTCAGTCAGTTGACTGTGGCCATGCTGGAGCACTGCCTTTAGTCAAGCAAATTGACCTCAGGATTTATTCTTTGTAAGCTTAGCACTTATTCTATTGGTCTCTTTTGCTGAACCCCTAAGTTTCAGGGATGTAAACACACCAGCATCAGTTGTCAAGCGATAGTGGTAGGACACACACAGGCACACAAACATATACACACATATACATATATACATACATATATATGACAGGCTTCTTTCAGTTTCCTTCTACCAAATCCACTCACAAAGCTTTGGTTGGCTTCAGGCTATAGAAGAAGACACTCGCCTTAGGTGCCATGCAGTGGAACTGAACCCGGTAAACAAGCTACTTGCCACACAGCCACTCCTGTATGTATATATATATAATATAATATAAATAATATATAAATATATGCATATATACATACATATATGTACATACCTACATATATATATGTATACATACATGCATATATGTGCACAGGACATCAAAAAAACGTTGAACACGATGAGAAACGAAAACATAAAAACATAATGATAATGATGATATATTTATGTGTGTATGTGTGTGTGTGTATGTATATATGTGCATCTTTGTTTCTGGGTTTGTCCCCCACCACAGTTAAATAACCAGTGTTAGCGTGTTTATTTCCCCGTAATTTAGTGGTTCAGCAAATGAAAATGATGATATAAGTAGCAGGCTTCAAAAAAAAAATTTGAAATAAATTTCAAGGTGGTGCCCCAGCATGAGCACAGTCTAACAAATGAAGCATGTAAAAAATAGAAAATAGGAGATAAGAACTTGGAACATGATGGGTTGTATTTAATTGCCAGGTTGCCAGCTTGCCCACTGGCAAGTGGGCCCCTATGACATTAGAATCCATATATGGGAGCCCATATTAGTATCTAAGGGGTACATCCCCTCATGTTTGAGAATTTTTAATTCACTCCTGGAAAAATGCACCAATTATTTCAGCCTGGCTGTGACTGTAGACGGATGAAGAGAATACTTTTAACAAAAAAAAAATAAATGATGGCATTGTAGTTGTGGGTGGGCCCCCTTGTTGATGTGGGTTGGCTCCCTTAGTCTCCTGATAAATGTTAGCAGTCAGATCAAATGTTAGCAGTCAGATCACACCCTACCATCTTAACCTATTTCTTTACTGCCCACAAGGGGTTAAACACAGAGAGGACAAACAAGGACAGACAAACGGATTAAGTCGATTATATCGACCCCAGTGCGTAACTGGTACTTAATTAATCGACCTCGAAAGGATGAAAGGCAAAGTCAACCTTGGCGGAATTTGAACTCAGAATGTAACGGCAGACGAAATACCGCTGAGCATTTCGCCCGGTGTGCTAAGGATTCTACCAGTGGACTACCATCTTAACCTAACCTGTCCAAGAGTACCTTTGGGCAGTTTCCTGCTTTACTGTGATCTAAAATAAGACTTTCCATCAAAAATTCTCATTCTGTTCTGAAAATCTGTTTTTCTGTTGAAAAAATTATTTTACATTATTTACCTTACTCTTTTACCTGTTTCAGTCATTTGACTGTGACCATGCTGGAGCACCGCCTTTAGTCGAGCAAACCGACCCCAGGACTTATTCTTTGGAAGCCTAGTACTTATTCTATCAGGACTCTTTTGCTGAATCACTAAGTTACGGGGACGTAAACACACCAGCATCGGTTGTCAAGTGATGTTGGGGGGGGACAAACACAGACACACAAACATATACATACACACATACACACACATATATATACACATATATACGATGGGCTTCTTTCAGTTTCCGTCTACCAAATCCACTCACAAGGCTTTGGTCGGACCGAGGATATAGTAGAAGACACTTGCCCAAGGTGCCACACAGTGGGACTGAACCCGAACCATGTGGTTGGTAAGCAAGCTACTTACCACACAGCCACTCCTATACCTTAATTTACAATTGACAGATATTTTACTAAATTCTTAATTACTTTGAAAATTAATTGAAACAAAGACATATTTCAAGAGAAACATGGTAGACAAAGGTGTTAACCCTTTTGATACAAACCTTCCTGAAATTGCTCCTGATTCTACGGTAGAAAGTTCCTGTTTTAAAGGTAATCCAATACTAAGTCTCCCATCAAAATTTCAAGTTAATTTTATGTTCCAAAATCAGCCTAATATTGACTCTTATTTTACTAAATTCTTCATTATTCTCAAAAATTGATTGAAACAAAGATGGTAGATTTCAATGGAAATATGATAAAAAAAGGAGTGAACCCTTTTGATACCAACTTGCATGAGACAAATCCTGGTTCTATGATAAAAACTTCTTATTTTAAAGCAATTTAAATTATAAACCTTCTATTCGCTTCTGTTTCAAACACCAGCTTGATTTTGATGAAGTTATTTTTTTCACTAAATTCTTAATCATTTTCAGAAATTAATTAGAACAAAGGCAGAATATTTCTACAGAAATGTGTTACAAAAAGGATTAAATTTAAAAGGATGCATTGCTATGGCATACCATGGTATGCATAAGATGTGCAGACTGCACAGGGTGGTGCAATCATGGATAGACACGAGTAGTAATAGGTACAGACATGGCTGTGTGGTTAAGAAGTTTGCTTCCCAACTATGTGGTTTTCAGTTCAATCCTACTGCATGGTACCTTAGGCAAGTATCTTCTACTATACCTATAAATAATGGTTTCAAATTTTGCCAGAAAGGCAGCCATTTTAGTGAAGGGGATGAGTCGATTACATTGACCCCAGTGTTTCACTGGTACTTAATTTGTTGACCCCAAAAGGATGAAAGGCAAAGTTTACCTTGGCAGAATTTGAACTCAGAACATAGCGACAGGTGAAATACCTATTTCTTTACTACCCATAAGAGGCTAAACACAGAGAAGACAAACAAGGACAGACAAATGGATTAAGTCGATTACATCGACCCCAGTGCGTAACTGGTATTTAATTTATCGACCCTGAAAGGATGAAAGGCAAAGTCGACCTCGGTGGAATTTGAACTGAGAACGTAGCGACAGACGAAATACCGCTAAGCATGTCACCTGGCATGCTAACGTTTCAGCCAGCTTGCTGCCTTACTGTAGCTATAAAATAATAGCGAGTAAATATCGGTTCCAAATTTTGGCACAAGGCCAGCAGTTTTGGAAGAGGGTGTAAGTCAATTATATCAACCCCAGTGTTAACCTGGTAGTCATTTTACTGACCCCAAAAGGATGAAAGGCAAAGTCATCCTCAGCAGAATTTGAACTCAGAACGTAAAGACCGATGAAATACCGCGAAGCCTTTTGTCCAGCTTGCTAATGATTCGGCCAGCTCACTGCCTTTAGATTTAAATATAGGTTTCACGTTTTGGCACAAGGCCAGCAATTTTGGGGCAGGGGTTGAGTCAATCACATCGACCCCAGTACTCAACTGGTACGTATCTTATTGATCTTGAAAGGATGAAAAACAAAGTCGAGCTCAGTGGAATTTTGAACTCAGAAATCAAAATCAAAATCAGAATCAAATCAAATCAAACCACAATCAAATGGAAATTGTAGTTGTGGCTGATGCCAATGTTGTCTGATTGGCTCCCATGCTGGTGGCACTGCAATGAGCACCATGCATGCGTGGGTCATTGTCAGTGTCGCCTAACTGGCTCCCCATGCCTGTGGCATGTAAAAAGTACCATCTGAACATGGTCGATGCCAACCTCCCTGCTTCAACTGGCTTCTGTGCTGGTAGTGTGTAAAAAGCACCATCTGAACATGGTCAATGCCAGTGCTGCCTGACTCACTCCTGTGCCGGTGGCACATAAAAAGCACCATCCAAACATGGTTGATGCCAGCCTCCCCACCCCGACATGATAGCCGTCCACTCGTGACCGAGGAAGACTATTGCCGACCTTCAGGAACATTGTGCGCTCTAAGACTAACTTATATTTTGCATTTGTGGCTCTGTTGGTGGCTAATGAGCCCTGCTCTTGACAAGCATACACGACTGCAAACATTGCAGACCAAGCTTTCTCCATTCACTATACAAGCCGTGCGCTTTCGTGCAGCTCGCTTAAGTTCTTCATGCTGGATACGTGCTCTCTCAAAAGTGTCGATCCCCTCCTTAACCTGCTTCCTCCATCTGTGGTGATGACAGGCATTGTTCTCCCAGTCAGTGTCCTGCATATCACAGGCCTTGAGAGTCAACGGCCATCCAATAAATGTTAGTACGGGTACGTAGAAATTCCGGGGTGGTGTCCGGCGTGCTGAAAGACCACTGGGAGTGAGGCGTCCCTCAGCTTTTGTTAAAGCATGTCTCTAGGAGAAGGTCACTCTGATATAAAACCAGATATGCAGGGAATGGCATTGAACATTTTGGGGATCTTTGGATTGTGCTATAGATCACGGCGATCCCGCCCTGACATACATACATACATACATACATACATGTCATCACAGTATTATCTACTGATGAGACATGACATTGTAGCTAGGACACTCTATAATGAAATCCATTGGAAGGATAATCCCGAGGGCAAAGAAATAAGAACTCACAGTATGGTAGAAGCCATAGCCGCTCATAATAAAAAGGAATACTGGTGTAATGTACCAGTGAAGACCTCAATAAAATGTAAGCACAACAGGCCTGACATAATGATTTGGGATGGAGAAGAGAAACTGTGCACAGTTGTGGAAATTAGCTGCCCAGCGGATGTTAACATAAAGCTGAAGACCAGTGAAAAAGCGAAAACCTATGCTGAACTATTGAGAAATCTGCAGTTACTCTATCCAGATTACAAGTTCAGGTTTATACCTGTAATTATTGAGGCCCTGGGGTATGTAACACACTGCCTAAAAACCAGTTTTGAGAAATTAGACTTCTCAAAACCAGAAAGGAGAAAGTTAATCCGAAGACTACAGATGCGATCCATCACTGGAACTGTAAAAATCTGTAAAACTTTCCAGAAGTTTAGCATTTAAATATATATGTGTATATCTAGATATGTAACTGTATGCATAAAACATACAAATCTGCGCCTACATACATACATACATACATACAAACAAAAATACCCTGTTGTTGATGTTGAAATTCCAGTGAAGGAGCCTTGGATCTAGGTTAGAAACCGGTTCTTTCTCTATAGGCAAGAAATTTTGAAATAAACGGAATGATGACATACATACATACATACACACACAACACACATATATATGTATACATATACATATACATACACATGTATACATATATGTATGGATGTATGGATGGAAATATCAAAATAAGAAGACCTTGGCTGAAAAGAAACAACAGCAGCGAAATAGTAAAATAGATATTTGAAATCCTACACATTTTCATTTATTAAAGGGAAAACAGATAACAGGGGGGGGGGAAACCAAAAAATTATCTTCTTTATTCATTTATCTCTCGTATTTTTCTTCGCTGTTTTAGTGTATAACACATAAAGAACGACAAGTAACAAACAATCTGTCCAAGCTAATCCAGTGCTTCGACACCTTCGCCAACACCACCACAACCAATATCACCATGACCATCACCAGCATTACCACCACCACTACCACCACCACCACTACCACTACTACTACTACTACTACTACTACTGTTATCGGTACAGCTAAAAGATATATACACTCGCCGCTTTAATGCCTTGTACTTTGAAATGCATTCTGGGAATGGGCCTACTACTATTCGCGATTCAAAAATATTCTCTCATGACATCGCAGCTAATCAGTAAAACTCTCTCTTTGCTCCTGTTCTCTTTCTGTCTGCTTCATTGTCGGTCTCCTTGTCACTCTGTCACACACACACACACCACACACACACTCTCTCTCTCTCTGACTCTCTCTCTTCCTCTCCGTCTGTTTCTCTCTTTGTATCTATATCTATCTATCTGTCTCTGTGTTTCCCCCTCTCTCTCTTTCGTCTCTCTCTCTCTGTCTCTCTCTCCCTCTTTCTCTCTTTTCGTGTTTCTTTCTCTCTCTTTTCGTGTTTTTCTCTCTCTCTTTTCGTGTCTCTCTCTCGTGTTTCTCTCTCTCTCTTTTCGTGTATCTCTCTCTCGTGTTTCTCTCTTTTCATGTTCTTTTCTCTCTCTCTCTCTCTCTCTCTTTTCGTGTTTCTTTCTCTCTCTTTTCGTGTCTATCTCTTCCTCTCCGTTCGTCTCTTTCTTTGAAACTATATCTGCCTTTGAGTTTGTCTCTCTCTCTCTCTCTCTCTCTCTCTCTATCTATCTATCTATTTATCTATCTATCTATGTCTCTCTTACTCTTTCCTTTCCAATTTCTTATTGTGAATACGCTCATAGTAAGCTCTTACTGATTGTCTTCCTTCCTTCTCTCTCTCTCTCTCTCTCTCTCTCTGTCCCTTTCATCTTCTCTCTATCTGTCAGTCTGTCCCTCTTGTATCTCTCTCTCTCTCTCTCGTGTCTTTCCCACTCTCTCAATCTCTTATTGTCAATGAGCTCTCAATTCCCTCTCACCTTATTTACCTTATTTTCTCCCCTCTCTCTCTTTCCCTTTCCTTCCACGTCTGCCTATCGGTCTGTCACTCTTGTATCTCACTCCCTCCATCTCCCTCTCTCTGTCTATTTGTCTGTCTCTTTTCTTCCCCCTCTCTCTCTCTCACTATCTCTTATTGTGAAGGAGCTCTCAATTCCTTCTCAATCAATGTTCTTCTTATTTTCTCCTCTCCCTCTTTTTCTCTTTCATTTTCGCTCTATTTCTCACTTTCTTTCCCTGTATCTCTTTCTCTCACTGCTTTCCTCTTTATCTCTCTCACTCTCTTCCTTTCTCTCTCTCTCTGCCTTTGTTTCTCTCTCACTCTCTTCCTTTCTCTCTCTCTCTCTCTCTCTCTTCCTTTCTTTCTCTCTCCCTCTTCAACAATCTCCTATTGTGAATCAGCTAATACTCTCTCTCTCTCTCTCTCTCTGTTTGTCTTCATTTCACCTCTGTCTCTCTTTTCCTTTCAACCATACGTCCTCTCTTTATCTCTCTCTCTCTCGCGCGCGCTTTCTCTCCTTCGCTCTTTCTCTCTCTCTCTCTAACGTGTCCTCTCTCTCTCTCTTCCCCTTCATTCTCCGTCTGTAGTTCTCTATCTATCCCTTCCTCCTCGCCTCCACTCCCTCGCTTCTCTGACTGATTTCAACCTTAAAGTCTGCAATCTATGGCTTGATTTTTTATGGTATTGGAGAACAGGATTGCAGCAGCAGCAGAAGCCGATGACGGTATTGGTGATGATGATAATGATGATGATGATGATGATGACAGGAGGTAGTGGTGGTGGTGGTGGTGGTGGTGGCGGCGGCGATGGCTGGTGGTGAAGGTGCCAGGTTCTAATGGAGGTGAAGGCGATGTGTGTGTGTATGTGTGAGGGGATGAAGGTAGGTGGTAATCATTGTGGTGTGGATGTTAATTGGAAGATTACAATGGCTAGAGGTAGGGGTGGTGTAGAGGAGGGGGGGACATGGAATGGCAGGCAGAGCAAAAGGGAGTTGATAGGGAGAAGAACCCTGATTGGTGGTAGTAGTAGGGTGAGGAAGGTTTTTGTGAGAGGGAGAGTGTTGTGGGCATATGTGTGTATGTGTGTGTGTACACAGAAGGTGTTTGAGGTTTGGACGAGGTGAGAAGGGAGTTTGTAGAAAAAGGAGATTTAACAGAAAAAAAGGGGGTTAAGTAAGGAAAAAAAAGGACTAAGAAGAAATAAGGGAATTTGTAGAAAAAAAAGGGCGTTAGCAGTAAAAAAAGTGGGGTTAACAGAAAAGGGGGTTAGCAGAAAAAATGGTTGGTGGGTAGAAGAAAGTTGAGAGTTTTTAGAAATAAGGGAGTTAGAAATTAAAAAGGGAGTTAAAAATAAAGGGATCTGTAGAATGAATTGATTTAATAGAGGGATAGAAAGAAAAGGGAATGGAGAAGAAATTAGGGAGTCAGTTGAAGAATGAAAAGGAGAAGAAATGAAGGAAGTGAAATTTAGTAAATAGAAGAGAATTAGTAGGGAGGGAATTAGCTGGAATAAAAAAAAGTTAAAAGAAAGGGGCTCAGAAAAATTAAGGAGTTTTGGGAAGTAAGGGTGCTTGCAGAAAATGAGGGACTTAGAAGAAATAAATGTAGTCAACTGAAAGGAATTAGTAAGAAAAATGGGAGAAGTGGTTAAAAGAAAAGGGCTCAGAAAAATTACGGAGTTTGTGGAAGTAAAGGTGTTTGTAGAAAATGAGGGTACTAAGAAGAAGTGAAAGTAGTAAACTGAAAGAAATTAGTAGAGAAAAATAGGGAGTTAGCAGAAATAAAAGAAATAGTTTAAACAAAAGGGTTTAGACAAAATAAGGGAGTTTGTAGCAAGACATAAGGGACCATGAAGAAATAAAGGTAGTAAACAGAAGGGAATAACTAAAAAAGAAAGGGAGGAGCAGGGTGGGGGAGAGAAAAGGGTGTGGCCGCAGATAAGGGGGTATGGAGAAAGAAAAAAATTAGGGGCTGGCTTTATCAAGTGTGCCCTATTTTAAAGGCTCCTCCTGTTAGTAATGGTATAAGGTTATGCCTGTTTTTTTTCTTAGGTTTCCACAGAACTCTATCTTCCCCCTTCCCACCACTTCAGGCTTCTAAAGTATGCAATGTTTTTCTTTGTTTTCTTTTTCTTTGTTTGTTTTTGTCTTTTTTCTTATGAAGAAGGGAAAAGGGTGGCGTTGGAGGTGCTGGGGAAGGGGAGATGCCGGCGGGGAGGGGAGGAGGTTTCCCTGTCTTAACCCAAGTATTCCTTCCCTGTCTCCAGTCTCCTCCCTTACCTAACTGCCCTCCCCGCCGCCATAGTTGTTGGGGGTGGAAGGATTCATGTGTGTGTATCTGTATATGCAAATGTGTGCGCGTGAGAGATAGATAGATAGATAGATAGATAGAGAGAGAGATAAAGAAAGAGAAAGAAGAGATGTGTGTATGTGTGTGTGTGTGTATGCATGTGTGCATGTGCCAGATAGAGAGATTGATAGATAGAGAGAGAGATAGAGAGAATGGTATGTGTATATGTGTGTGTAGAGAGAGAGAGAGAGAGAGAGAGAGAGAGAGAGAGAAAGAGATTTTGCAAGCGCGTGTGCACATCTGTGTGTATGTGTGTGTATGTATGTGTGCATGTGACAGATAGATAGATAGATAGATAGATAGATAGAGAGAGAGAGAGAGAGAGAGAGAGAGAGAATGGTGTGTGTGTGTATGTGTGTGTAAAAGAGAGAGAGAGAAGGGTGTGTGTATGTGAGAGAGAGAGATTGTGTCTGTGTGTACATGTGTGTGTGTGCATGTGTAATGGATAGGTAGATAGATACAGGAGTGTGTGTGTGTGTCTGTGAAAAGAGTGTGTGTGAGAATCTTTGTTTGTGCATGTGTGTATATGTGTGTGTGTGGGGGGGGGGTGAGGCATATGTTCAATAGTTTGAGAGAGAGAGAAAGAAATAGACAGAGAGAGTGAGAAAGTGAGAGAGAAAGGGAGAGAACGAGAGAGAGAGAGACAGACAGAGACAGAAACAGGGGGTGTGCATGTGTGTATGTGTGTGTGTGTGTGTGTGTGTGATAGAGAGAGGGGGGTCTACATGTGTGTGTGAGTGTGCATGTGTGATTTTTCTCTCTCTCTCCTTTCCTTTTCACACTTCCTCCACCCCCCCACCCCACCGTCCACCCTTGTTTAGTCCTTTTCAGTGACGACGATGGTGATGATGATGGTGGTGGTGGTGGTGGGGGTGGCAGAGGTGTCTGACCCCACCCCTTTTTTTATGCTGCCTACCTAGAGAGTTGGGGGTGGTGATGGTGGTGGTGGTGGGGGTGAATGTTGTGGTTGTTGTGCTAGCAATAGTGATAATGGTTAATGGTACGGCGGGGGAGGGGGTGAGATAGAGGGAGGGAAGGAGACTGGTTTTTAACAGTTCCCTTCTCTTTTTTTCTCTCTCCTCTTCTAACTCTCTTCCTTCCAGTGCCTCTCTTTCTCTCCCTCTCACACACATGCACACACACCCTCTGTATCTACCTATCCATTATGCACACACACACACACACGCAAAGACATGCACACATTCTCTCACAAATACACACACACGCACACATACACACTCTCTCCTCTCTCTCTCTCACATACACATGCACACACACTCTCTCTCACATACACACACACACACATGCACACACACTCTCTCTCACACATACACATGCACACACAGTCTCTCTCACATACACACACACATGCACACACACTCTCTCTCACACATACACATGCACACACACTCTCTCTTACATACACACACATGCACACACATGCACACACACTCTCTCTTACATACACACACATGCACACACACTCTCTCTCACACATACACATGCACACACAGTCTCTCTCACATACACACACACACACATGCACACACACTCTCTCTCACACATACACATGCACACACACTCTCTCTCACACATACACATGCACGCATACACACAAACACACACCTCTTCTCTCTCTCTCTATATATATATGTGTGTGTGTGTGTGTGTATATTTATATAGATATATGTATGAATGTACACAAACACTCATACACATGTGTGTGTGTATGTATATGTGTGTGTGTGTGTGTGTGTCTACTTTCTTTTTTATGTAGACATGCAGGCAGACAAGCAGACGTACATTCCTCTGCAAATCTAAGCCTGTCACACCAGGTTTACCTTTTTTTGAGGGTTCCTTTATGTAAAAGGCACCATATAAACCCTGCTCACCCTCTCCTCCTCCTCCCTCCTCCCCCTCCTCATCCTCCTGCTGCTGCTGCTGCTGGTGTTACCGCCACCACCACCACCACTACTACTACGAGTAAAGGTGTCCCTGATATTTGGACCAAGCCAACGAGGAAGTTTCTATAATGTTGCTTGACCAGGTAGAAATAGCAGCCAAATCTCAAATCAATGCTATATTCTTTTTGTCTTCTGAAAAGGGCAAGATACATTTAGCGCATAATATAGTCGCTGATACCCCTAGAATAGATTGGATGGTTACGGATGTCTGGAACGTCTTTGATCATGGTTCTGTTCAACCGTGGTTGACCAAGGGTTAAACAACTGTGACATCTAATACCACAACCATCACCACCACCACCACCATCATCATTATCGTCATCATTATCATCATCACCACCATCACCACCATCACCACCACCTTCACCACCGCCATGACCATCACTACCGCCATCACCACCACCACCACCACCACCACTGCCACCTCTACGACCAATGCCATCTCTATCTTCCACTGCCAACTATCACACACACACACACACACACACACAACACATTTTGTACAATCAAAAGAACATAAAACTGAAATAGTCTTCAACATAGGCGCTGGCGTGGCCTGTGTGGTAAGATGCTTGCTTCCCAACCACATGGTTCCGAGTTCAGTCCCAGTGTCACTTTGGGCAAGTGTCTTTGATTATAGGCTTGAGCCGAACAAAGCCTTGTGAGTGAATTTGTTTGATGGAAACTGAAAGATGCCTGTCATATTCAGGACTTATTCTTTGTGAGCCTAGTACTTATACTATTGGCCTCTTTTGTTGAACTGCTAAGTTATGGGGACGTAAGCAGACCAACATTGGTTGTCACATGATGGGGGGGACACAGACACACGAACATATACACACACACACCACACACACACACACATATATATATACGGCAGGCTTCTTTAATTTCCGTCTACCAAATCCACTCACAAAGCTTTGGTCTGCCTGAGGCTATAGTAGAAGACACTTGCCCAAGGTGCCATGCAGTGAGACTGAGCCCCAGGACCATGTAGTTGGTAAGCAAGCTACTCACCACACAGCCACTCCTATGCCTACATGTATGTTATATAAAAGTATCAGGTCATCCCATAAATTGTGTCTGATTTTACCTTTTTTAAAATTGAATGTAATTTAATAGTATTTTAGAATGTCTAATGGAATTAAAAATTATTTTTATGCATTTGTGTACATTTAAACTAATTAAATATTATTTGACAGAATAATAGAATTAAAATTTCTTTGATTAAAACCCTTTCTAACATGGAAGTATCCAAAGAGCATTTGAGGCACATAATGCTTTATGAGCACAAAAAAAGGAAACTCTGCACCCGAAGCGACTCGAAACATACACTCAGTTGATGGGAAAGAATGCTTGAATAAAAGAACTTGCAGAAAATGGCTTGCAAAATTCATAAGTGGAGATTTCAGCCTTGAAGATGAAGATCGAACAGGATGTCCAGTTGAGTTTGATGATAAGCTCCTTAAGGCATTGCTTGAAGAAAATCCTGCATTATCAGTTGAAGAATTGGCAATAAAGATTAGTTCAAACCATACAACTGTTCATCGTTATCTTCAACAACTTGGAAAGGTTCCTAAACTTGGAAAGGTTCTTAAACTTGGAAAATGGGTGCCTCGTGAATTGTCTGAAAGCAACCGCAAATCCTGAGTTGACATTTGCTCTTCTCTCCATTCTCATGAACTCATTTCACCCTTTTTGGATAGACTTGTGACTGGTGACGAAAAATGGATCTTCTATCAAAATGTTAACCATTCTAAACAGGGGCCTGGTAAAAGTGAAAAAGCTCAACCGCAACTGAGAAGGGAACTTCGTGGGAAAAAGGTTCTTCTGGTGGGATTGCAAAGGAGTAATTCACTTTGAATTGTTACCACCTAATGCAACAATCAATGCTCAAGTCTACTGTCAGCAATTAGAGCATTTGAACCAAGCTTTGAAGAAAATATGACCTGCTTTAGTGAATTAAAAAGGAGTGATGTTTCATCAGGACAATGCACAACCCCACACTGCAAAGATCACATCACAGAAGATCGAAGAGCTAGGTTGGGAAAAAATTCCTCATCCACCTTATTCTCCCGACCTTGCTCCTTCAGACTACCATTTGTTTCATAGTTTACAGAATCATTTGGGGGACATAACTTTCGCAAGCCAGAAGGAGGTTGAAATTGACATTTCAGAGTTCTTCGCTTTGAAACCAAAAGAGTTTTATACTGATGGGATTAAAAAGCTTGTAAATAGATGGAAGTCATAGATAATCAGGGAAAGTACATTGATGATTAAATTTCAATTAAATATAACATTTGATCACTTGTTTTCTTTATTCAAAATTCGGACGGAACTTATGGGATGACCTGATATTTTCTATATTTCCGAATTGCAGAATCCAGGGTAAGGAAATAAAATATAAATGAATAAAGATGCACAGGTGTCATATGCATATATCTATGTGTGTGTGTGTTGTTGTGTCTGTGTCTCCGCCCCCTCCCACATCACCACTTGACAACCGGTGTTGGTGTGTTTATGTCCCTGTAACTTAGTGAGACTGATAGAGCAAGTAATAGGCTTAAAATAGTCCTGGTGGGGGTCAATTCATTCGACTAAAACCCTTTCAATGTAGTGCTCCAGCATGGTCGCAGTCAAATAACTGAAATAAGTAAAAGGATATAAAAATTAATGTATATAAAAGAATCAGAAAATACTAACGAAAGTCATGATGTTCTGTTTTGTTTATTTTGTCTGAAAGAAAAACTCTTCTGTGTTAAAAAAATATGTTTATCAGAGTGAGATGAAAGATAATCCTAGCAATTATGTCATGGCACCAGCACTAGTGAGGTTGCCTTGAAGCTTGCAAGGCCATGAACCCCTAGAAAGGTGGCTTTGCACAAGGAAATAATGAGGCCAAGGTTAAAATTATGAGAAGGGGCCAAAGCAGAACAGGTTCTTGATGTAGAGGGTTACCTGGCTACTCACTTTTTATAAGAACGGGTGGGACTGATTGGGGTGGAACTGGAAAGGTATAAAAATGGTGGTGTCTGGGTGGTCCTTCAAAGTATAAGTAGGTTATTCTTCAAAGTAGAAGAGGGTCAAAGGTGCCTGAAGTGTGGGTAGAGATTGCAAGAGTGTATGGGAGACTAGGAGATGGGGAATAGGTGAAAGGGTGGATATAATGAATGAAGAAGTGCTGAGGGAAGAGTAGGTGACAACTGTAGAGATTGGAGAAGGTTAAGGGTTGTATGTAGTGAATGGTAGATAAGGGATGGGTAGGTGACCAATGATGCATAGGAGCACGATGTGTGTGTGTGTGTGTGTGAGAGAGAGAGAGAGAGAGAGAGAGACAAACAGATAGACAAACAGACAGACAGACAGAGACAAAGAGAGAGAGACACTCAGAGAGACACAGAGAGACACAGTGACACAGAGAGACAGAGAAAGAGGCACACAGACACAAAGACAGAGATACACACAAAGACAGTGAGAGATGTCACTTGGTTGGGTAGGTCACAAGAGTAGGGGTAAGTAAAGCAGATGTAATACAAGAGAAGAATGAGAGATGTATAGTGGGGGAGAAGGAGAAATTATTTGATGACTCAGAGGTGGGGGTGTGTGATCAATGTAAAATGTGGGTGGAGAGTACAGTATTAAAAATGAAGGATGGGTATAAAGGGAAATGGTTCTGGGTAGTGAGAAAGATTAGTGGCATTGAGGAAAAACTGAAGTGAGAAATGATATACACCTGCCCTCATACATGCATACACATCCTCACATGTTTACCCCGGTACAGTCTTTTTTTTTTGCATACTACATCTAACCCTTTATATGTTTTTTCGAGTATGGGAATTTTCATTTATCTCATCTTTGAAAGAACAAAACTACAGAATGATTTACTGGCAGAGAAATGTAAATGAACTTCATTACGGCTCACAGACATTTTATGTGGAGCACACACACACACACACATACACACACATACATGCAAACACACACACACATACACTTGCACATGCACTCATATAGGCACACACACACACACACACACACACACAACAAACTTGTACTGTTTCTGTCTATCAACTTCACTACCCACATGGTAATGTTATGATCAAAGTAACGGTGAACTTAATACTTTAAGTAGAGTAAATATTTAATAGATAAGGTTATAGTTCCAGCAAACAACATTCCGTTACTCAGGATTTTATGTCTTTATTCTCCTATGAGTCTGGTTAGTAGACTGAATACTACTCTTGGTCACAGCTTATTAGTATTATTCAACATAATGTTGATTTCCAGTTTGTCTTGCATACAAATTGATGGCTTATAAACTTCCAGTTTTTCTGGTGCTTATATTTGTTTTAGCCAGGTTCTATGGTTCCGTTGAGATGGGAAAGAATGAACTTGTTTTCATGATGGCACTTAGATGTTAACTCTGATTTTGTACTTAAGGTATCGGCTGTCTTGGTGAGGTTAGAGTATTGTTTATCATCATAGAGGCCACAGAAATTACTGACATTCAATAAAGACCAGGTAATATGAAATGTGGGAGACCAGGTAATATTAAGTACTACCAGATGCCAAGTGCTGTAATAGGTTTGATAATAATACTGTTACTTTTGTCTGAATGACTAAAGGTAGAATTATGGTTTAAGCACTGCCTCTTGAACCTGTTCCTACATGTTCCAATGTATGATGTTGGTAGTTGTATTTCTCCTGTGAGTGACACCATTACTTAGGCGATCAGTGAAATTTAGTTCTACATAAATTGTCACAGGGGCATAACTAAGGAGTTATGGTCATTTTCTCCAATCCTTAAATTGGGAGATTATTCAGATAAATGTCACTGAACTGATTAAGCTTGGAGCATCTATTTAGCGGTTCGAGATACCTAGTACCTGGGATGCTGTCCCCTGTATTAGGCATGTGACTGTAACTAACTTTTCAGATTTGCTGGTTAAATTGTTTAGAATGTTTCCATTCTGTTAGGGAATGTTTCTAGATTAGATTCAGGAGGTTCTTGACAATATTGAGTTTCATATTGTGGAATACAAAAGGATTAAACTAGAAATAATTTCAGGAGTAAACTGAAGCCTGACATAATGGCCATTAACAACTCTTAACAAAATCTATACATTTTCCAACAAGACAAAAAGAAGCAAATAATAACAACAACAACAATAATAATAATAATAATAATAATAGTAATACCTACGCAGAACACTTTCCATACAATAACCATCAGAGCATCACAACAAATCACAGCACATACCCAAGGCACACAGAGCTGTGCTCGGTAGTGAAGTGAAAGCACGCTATAAAAATAAAACTACTGAATAATAATAATAATAATAATAATAATAATAATAATAATATTTTAAAAAGGATCGACGTAACTCTTCACAAAGCTAAACAGTCAAGTTCAAAATAAGAAGTGATAAAAATTCAAAATTATAGAAATTTAAAGATAAAGTATGAACGAGAAGAACCAGCGTCCACACGTTGATAGAATGACCTCATCAGCTTTTAAGTTACAATAATAATAATAATAATAATAATAATAATAATAATAATGATCTTGAAATATAAAGATCTTGAAATAGAAATTAGCAAAATGTGAAACCTGAAGACTAAAACAATACCTGTTGTCATAGGTGCCCTGGGAATGATAGCAAAAGGGGCTGATTGCTACCTGGCTCGGATACCAGGAAACCCCAAAATGGCAGAAATTCAAAAGATAGTACTCATAGGAACTACCCGTATCCTACGCTGGATACTTTCTATGTAATCTCAAGTTTTAAAACAAACATAATTTTCGTATGATTTTTTTAGACATTCACTTGTACAACACTAAGTACAAATACAAATATATGGCACCCTAGGCATAACAACAACATGAACTTCCAACCTGTTGTTTCTTGAAGTCTCTGAGTGAGACTTGGAGCCAATTTGTACAAATGTAAAGCAAAGGTCAAACATAGAATGATAATAATAATAATAATAATAATAATAATAATAATAATAATAATAATAATAATAATAATAAAATACAAATATTTAGGGATAAATGAAGGCTCTGGTATTCAGCATGCAAGCATGAAAGAGAAGATCAGGAAGGAATGTTATAGGAGAGTTCGTGCAGTCCTGAAATCTGAACTAAATGCACGTAACAAGGTGTTAGCTATAAATTCCTTAACAGTTCCAGTTGTTACTTATAGCTACAATGTGTTGAACTGGAATATGAGTGAAGTAAAGAATATAGATAGAAAAATACGCAAGCTGCTGAGTTGTAATAGGATGCACCACCCAAAGGCAGACGTAGATCGCCTTTACCTTCCCAGAGCCCAAGGAGGTCGAGGCCTGATCCAATTTGAACTAGCTTACAAAACAACCACAATTGGACTGGCCAAATATCTCGAAATAACGAATGACTGGATGCTAAAGCTCGTGGAAAATCATGAGAGACGAAAGAAGCTTCATTCTATCATAAAGGAAAGCAAAAAATTTGCTATTGATCTCGTGCAGGATACCCAAACTGAACAACCCGAGGGAAGTACGGCAACTATTGTTGCAAAGAAGGTGAAAATGATGGCAATGAAAAAAGCGCACGAGCAATTGGCTGATAGGTGGGAGGAGAAACCTCTGCACGGCAAATATGTGACCCGCAGCAAACAAGCTAATGTTGACCAGAAGCAAACCCATCAGTGGCTACGGAGCTCAGGGCTAAAAGCAGAGAGCGAAGGTTTCATCCTGGCTGCTCAAGATCAAAGCCTATTAACCTGGAACTACCAGGCCAATGTGATGAAAAATGGAGCAGACCCAAAATGCCGATTCTGCAACGACATGATTGAAACAGTGGACCACCTAATCTCTGGATGTAAAGTCTTAGCACCAGTGGAGTATAAATTAAGACATGACAGAGTTGGCCAATATCTCCACTGGCTAATAAGTCGGCATTTTAATATCAAAACTGCCGACAAGTGGTATAATCACCACCCTGAGGCTGTAACTGAAGGAGAAAATGTAACCATTCTGTGGGACTTTCCAGTACATACAGACCGAACCATCAAAGCCAATAAACCAGATATTGTTGTGAAAGACCAAAACAATAAAGTTTGCTTATTGATCGACATGAGCATCCCCTGTGATCATAATATCTCAGCGAAAGAGTTTGACAAGCTCAGAAAATATAAAGACCTACTCATTGAAATTGAGAAAATGTGGCATCTCAAGGCGGTTACAATACCAGTGATCGTAGGAGCACTAGGAATGATCAAGAAGGGAACCGAAAATTATATGAGAATGATCCCTGGCTTACCATCCCTGCAAGAAGTGCAAAAGATTGTCTTAACTGGTACATCACACGTATTGAGAAGAGCATTGTCGATGTGAGAACTGTTGCTGCTCATGTATTTTAATTTAACTTAAAAAAAAAAAAAAAAATGAACGAACTACTGAGTTTGGTTTAATGGCCTACCAATGTATACTATGAGTTTCTTTGCCCTAGGAGTCGGGAAGACACTCGGCAAGAAATGGAAGCAAATTTGAAAGAAGAAAAAAAAAAGTAATAATAATAATAATAATAATAATTATAATGGTTTTAAATTTTGGCACAATGCCAGCAAGTTCAAGGAAGAGTGTAAGTTGATTATATATCAGCCCCAGTAGTCAACTGGTACTTATTTTTATCGAACCTGAAAGGATGAAAGCCAAAGTTGACCTTGGCAGAATTTGAACTCAGGATATAAAAATGGATGAAATGCTATTAAGCATTTCACCCAGCATGCTAATTTTCCTTGCCAGCTCACACTACCTTAATAATAATGATGATAATAATAATAATAATAACAATAATAATAATAATAATAATAATAATAATAATAATAATAATAATAATAATAATAATGATAATAATAATAATAATAATAAGTGGTCATGGGAACTGCCCATATCCTACGCAAAATACTTTCAATGTAATCTCAAGTTTAAAACAAATACATGATTTTCTCAGTTTCTTAAACATTCTCTAGAACAACACTATGTACAAAACCAACTATATGGCACACTAGGCATAACACCAACGTGACCTTCCTACTTGTTTTCTCTTGAGGTCTCTGGGTGAGACTTGGAGCCAACTTGTACAAATGTAAAGCAAAAGTCAAATATAAAATAATAATAATAATAATAATAATAATAATAATAATAATAATAATAATAATAATAATAATAATAAAAATAATAATAATAATGACAATAATAGTAATAGTAATATCACAGAATATACAAATAAAAAATATCATACTAAAGTACTAGTAGGTTAACTTAATACAAATACTATGATAAGATTTATAATGAAAAATAAATTTCCCCAAAACAAGGTAGATAAGAAAGCACAGTGTTTAACCAAATACAAAACATACATAACCTTTAAGAACCACAAAGAGAACTTCCTTATAAACCTACAAATATAAGTAAATAAATCTTAGTAAGTGTGAACTTTAGAAAGTTAACAAGATTATACTAAACTGCATTAATGCTAAAATTAGAAATTCCACTTGATTGCAATAATGGAATGGTATCGGCACAATATTTAACGAGTTTAATAACATTTGTAATAAAAATAAATGTGAATTTGCCCTGTCAGATACTTTTCAAATTTTATCAGACAATTTCTAGACCACTCTTCACTAAGGATCTGAAATTTATGGCATATTGCAATACTGATGAATGTAATGGTGGCATAATCTAATGATTACAATGCAAGACAGTTGCTTCTTTTTGGCAGAGTATCAGCATCTATGAAAGATACCAAGGATCCGTTTAATTGACACGACAGACTGATTTGACAGAGTGGTGATTTGTAATCTGGTTGGATTAATTATCCTTGATAAACTTAAGTCTAAATTTAACACCCTTCTAAAGAGGCTTCTAAAGAGATGATGGCCTTGCTGGTTTAGACAACATAAATGGACAATAAAACAATAAAAGTCCTGATTAGTATCTTTTAAAGAACTAGGACTTAATATCACCATAACAGCTCACACAGTCCTCTAGTTGATCTACACCAACCTCAGTATATAACTGGTACTTATTTCATCAATCTTGAAAGGATGAAAGGCAAATGATAGTTCCTTTATGACACATCACCTTATATCTCAACATATGTAAATTAGGAGTGGCTGTGTGGTAAGTAGCTTCCTTACCAGCCACATGGCTCCGGGTTCAGTCCCACTGTGTGGCACCTTGGGCAAGTGTCTTCTACTATAGCCTTGGGCCAACGAAAGCCTTGTGAGTGGATTTGGTAGACGGAAACTGAAAGAAGCCCATCGTATATATGTGTGTATATATATATATATTGGTCTCTTTTGCCGAATCGCTAAGTTACGGGGACGTAAACTCACCAGCATCAGTTGTCAAGCAATGTTGGGGGACAAACACAGACAAACATACTTATATACAACGGGCTTCTTTCAGTTTCTGATGCTGGTGTGTTTACGTCCCCGTAACTTAGCGATTCGGCAAAAGAGACCAATAGAATAAGTACTAGGCTTACAAAGAATAAATCCTGGGGTCAATTTGCTCAACTAAAGGCAGTGCTCCATCAAGGCCACAGTCACATGACTGAAACAAGCAAAAGAGTAAAAGAGTAAAAGTATACAAACCACAACAGGAAACAAAATGAAAAGCTCATTTACACTGACCAAAATTTCTTCCACTTCAGACCATCATTATTAAGAACCTTACCATTAACAATAAATGAATACCCTCCAACATTTTTTAAAATAAAGAAGCATTTTGTACAGCTGCAAATTACTCCATGAAAGTGTTGGGGATTAAGGAATTTAGAGAAAATGTGGAGGTTAATTGCAAGTCTGAAGAACCCCAGTTAGCGAAAGCAAACTCTACAAACATCATAAACTCATTGTCTGTAATATGTACTTTACTGTTATTTAAATTGACATGAAGATATGAAACAGAAGTAATCCTAAGAAGGATGAGATTTATTCAGCAAGAGCTCTATGGCAGACATTTCTTGTTCTGCTGTTTTGTGTTCTGATAAAAAGATGTTTGCTTTTTAAGATGCGATGCAGCTGACAATAAGAGAAATGTGGATGTATCAGTTAGGCTTCAGCATCTATGAGGGACTGTTCCTGAAACTGTTTGATGGTCACAGAAAAAAAAGCACTATATTTAAAAGGTTAAGGGAAATGCATGCAACAAAAGCATTTCCTCCCTTGGCACAGTCAGTCATATGATGTCTTCGATCCCACGGACTTCAAGAGTTTTGGCAAACCCCTCTTTGGACTTTTCCAGGATGTTCTTCCTCCCCTTCCTCTCATTCTTCCCCTCCCTACCCTCATATATACCCCGTCTTGAACTTTTCTAGGAAGTCCTTCCACACCTTCCCCCTCAACTCCCACTCCTTGGAATGTTCTTGGAAATTACCCCTTTTCTCATTGCTCCTTGAACTTTCCATGAAGTCCTTGCTCTCCTTCCCCCTCAACTCCCCTCCTTGGAATTTTCCAGGTAGTTCCATTTTTCCCACCCCTTGGACATTTCCAGGAAGTCATTCCTCCACTTCTCTCCTTGGAATTTTCGAGGAAGTTCCCCCGTTTCACCCCTCCACTTGGACTTTTCAGGAAGCCCTTCCTCCCCTCCCCATCAACCATCTTTTTGGAACTTTCCAGGAAGTCCCACATTTCACCCCTTTGACTTTTCCAGGAAATCCTTCCTCTCCTTCCTCATCTGCTACCCCTCCTTGGAACTTTCCAAGAAGTTTCCCTTTCACCCCATCCTTGTACTTTTCCAGGAAGTCCTTCCTCCCATTCACCCCCAGCTCCTCCTCCTTGGAACTTTCCAGGAAGTCCCCACTTTCACCACCTTCTCGGACTTTTTCAGGAAGTCCTTCCTCCTCCTCTCTGCCTCCTGCATGGAACTTTCCAGGAAGTCCTTCCTCCCCTTCACTCTCATCTCCCCCACCTTGGAATTTTCCAGAAAGTCCTTCCTCCTCTACTCTGTCCCCTCCATGGAACCTTCTAGGAAGTCCTCCTTTCAACTCCCCTCCTTGGACTTTTCCAGAAAGTCCTTCCTTCTCTTCCTTCCCTTCACCTTCAGCTCCCCGTCCTTGGAACTTTCCAGGAAGTTCCTCTTTCAACCCCCTGACTGGCTCCCATTCCAGTGGCATGTAAAAAGCACCCACTATACTCTTGGAGTGGTTGGTGTTAGGAAGGGCATCCAGCTGTAGAAACATTGCCAGATCAGATTAGAGCCGGGTGAGGTTTCCTGGCTTGCTAGTCCCCAGTCAAACTGTCCAACCCATGCCAGCATGGAAAACGGACATTAATCGATGATGAGATCCCCAAAAGCTTATATGGACACACAGGGAAGATACAGACCTGGATGAGAACCACTGTGTTAGACCATTAATACTGCGCAGTAATTATCTGAGATTTCAATAGGTTATTAAGTTCCTCATTTAGAAATCATGTCTTCAAACAGAATATCATTTCATACACCACGGAAGGCATAAAACAATTTACACCATCACTGTTTCACAATTTAAATTTATATATATTGATATCAAATCATGTTTACTTTAAGTACTCCACCAGTTTATATAACAATACTGGGAGACAATTATATTTCACACAAAACAAATCGACAGTATATATTAAAATGCTTTTGTTATTAAAATTCCTCATTTAGAAGAAGAAAAAATAACATATTCAAAAACTGAAGCTGTTTCAAATACCATGGAAATAGAAAATAAATAATTTATTCTTTTGTGATTTCATGTTTAAATTTGGTTATACTTCTGAAAATATACAGGTATTATGTTCTGTGAATTAGTCTGTTAATTTTTGCCAAAAATTTGAAATGTATTCAAACATTATAAAAATTAACAGTCAGATTTATAGAGCATAAAACTTGAATATTTTAGAAATAAATATAAACAATTTTTATGTGAAAGTAGAAACTATTTTACTATTTTCCATGGTGTATGAAACCATATATTGAACTTTTTGAAGATATGACTTTTAAACTCGGAATTTTAATATTAACAGCCATCATTACTGCTGTCGGCGT
>NC_043003.1:14684807-14712307 GCF_006345805.1 Octopus sinensis
CATGTTTGCTCAATGAATGCACAGGACCTCCCTGATTGTCCCTTTTTGTTTTCCTCTCCTCCAACCTTGAATGTTGACCTTAAGAACAAACAACTGAAATCATTTGAGCAGCATGCTTAGTGAGTTCGTGAAGGTCACCCACTGTTTCTTGTGCCGCCCCGGTCTACCTCTGGTGCACCTTCCTTCCACGGCCATCTGCACCATCTTCCGGCTACTCCTCAATGCTCCAATGATGATGCCCGGCGTTTGGCACAGTGTTGTCATGCATGCCTGTCAGCATCTGCATCTGCATGGATGTGACCGCAGCCTATGCTGCCAGCCTGGCTGCTGTTACCGGCCAGACCATGACTGTTTGGTCGATACCGCAACGCAGTCTGTCTGCCAAATGTCAAGAAGCCCGCAGGGGGACAGCCACTCTCTTGATGACCATTGCACCCCAAAGGGGATCCAGACTACTATACCCCTCTCCTATTCTTACCAAGGGCATAGCTATGGTGGGGGCAAGCAGGGCACATGCATTGGACACCACTTTGGGACAGGGCGCAATTTTCACCAAGATCCTTTTCTAATTAAGCCATTTCTATGTGAGTTTCCCCTTTTTGGTTGGGGATGGGGGCATAATTTTGATGCTTGCCCTGGGCACCATTTGCCCTAGCTATGCCCCTGATTCTTATTTCTTTATTGCCCACAAGGGGCTGAACATAGAGTGGACAAAAAGGGACAGACAAAGGGATTAAGTCAATTACATCGACGCCAGTGTGTAACTGGTACTTAATTTATCGATCCTGAAAGGATGAATGGCAAAGTCGACCTCGGTTGAATTTGAACTCAGAACGTAACAGCAGACGAAATGCCTATTTCGTTACTACCCGCAAGGGGCTAAACACAGAGAAGACAAACAAGTACAGACAAACGGATTAAGTTGATTACATCGACCCCAGTGCATAACTGGTACTTAATTTTATCGACTCCGAAAGGATGAAAGGCAAAGTCGACCTCGGCAGAATTTGAACTCAGAACATAACAGCAGACGCAATACCGCTAAGCATTTTGCCCGGTGTGCTAACGATTCTGCCAGCTCATCGCCTTAGGATCAACCATGCCCCTGATTCTTACCAACTAACTAACCTATCATCGTTTTTACTGGTTATGACTAACTTGGATCTGAACTCAGAAAACACAGAGCAAAGAAACCAAACACTATAAGATATTTCTCTTTCGATGTTCTAATATTCTTTTAATTTACTGCCAAATTCTATTAAAGAACCATTACTTTGGATAAGTTTTTTCATTTGAGATTCATTTGAAAATTTTTGCGTTCGTCTAAGCCAAATGTTTACATCTTGCCATTATCGACATCAAGCGTTATTTAAAAACATTTATTGGAATAAAATTCTTTGATCACTACCTAATCTGATGGTTACCTTCACTGACTGGCATGAAACTCAGTCATGGACCATTTAGCTACACTATATATTAATATATACATATATATATATACATAGATATATAAATACAAACATCCATACATGAATATGTGTTTCTCTGTATGCTAGTGTGCTTGTGTGTATGTGTACTTTTGTGCGTGTATGCATGTATATCATGTGTGTGTGTATGTGTGTGATTGTGTGTACATATATTTATATACATATATATATACATATACATATCATCATCATCATCATCATCATCATTTAGCGTCCGTTTTCCATGCTAGCATGGGTTGGACGGTTCTACTGGGGTCTGTGAAGCCAGAAGGCTTCATCAGGCCCAGTCAAATCTGGCAGTGTTTCTACGGCTGGATGCCCTTCCTAACGCCAACCACTCCGTGAGTGTAGTGGGTGCTTTTTACGTGCCACCCGCACTGGTGCCAGACAGAGCTGGCAAACGGCCACGAACGGATGGTGCTTTTTATGTGCCACCGGCACGAGGGCCAGGCGAGGCTGGCAACGGACACGAAACGGGGCGGTGCTGGCAACGGTCGCGAAACGGAAAGTTCTCTTACATGCCACCGCTCTGGTAACACATCTGCAATTTCCATTGATCGATTTCCATTGATCGATTTCGATTCTGATCCTCACTTGCCTCAATGGGTCTTCACAAGCAGAGTTTCGACATGCCACCGGCACTGGTAGCACATCCGCAATTTCCATTGATCGATTTCGATTCTGATCCTCACTTGCCTCAACACGTCTTCACAAGTAGAGTTTTGTGTCCCAAGAAGGGAAGGTATGCATACGTAGGCTGGCTCCATCCCATGTAGAAGGCCACGGGTTGTGGACTCACTTGTCCTGCGGGTCTTCTCGCGCACAGCACACTTCCAGAGGTCTCGGTCTCTAGTCATTTCCTCAGTGAGACCTAAAGTTCGAAGGTCGTGCTTCACCACCTCGTCCCAGGTTTTCCTGGGTCTGCCTCTTCCACAGGTTCCCTCAACCGCTAGGGTGTGGCACTTTTTCACACAACTATCTTCATCCATTCTCGCCACATGACCATACCAGCGCAAACGTCTCTCTTGCACACCACAACTGATGCTTCTTAGGTCCAGCTTTTCTCTCAAGGTACTTACACTCTGCCGAGTGTGAGTACCGGCATTACACATCCATCGGAGCATACTGGCTTCATTTCTAGCGAGCTTACGCATATCCTCAGCAGTCACGGCCCATGTTTCACTGCCATGTAGCATGGCTGTTCGTACACACGCATCATACAGTCTGCCTTTCACTCTGTGCGAGAGGCCTTTTGTCACCAGCAGAGGTAAGAGCTCTCTGAACTTTGCCCAAGCTATTCTTACTCTAGCAGTTACACTTTCAGCACACCCGCCCCCGCTGCTGACTTGGTCACCTAGGTAACGGAAACTATCAACTATTTCTAGTTTTTCTCCCTGGAAAGTGACGGAAGTTGGTCTCAGAGCATTTTCAGTGTTTATTGTTCCTGAGCATCTGCCACATACAAAAACCATCTTCCTAGTTAGCCTTCCTTTGACATTGCTGCATCTCTTATGTGTCCATAGCTTACACTTGGTGCATCTTATAGAGTTTCTACCTACACCTTTTCTACAGATCGAGCAGGGCCATCTACCTGAAGGTGTTGTGATTTGTCTACCTTCCTACTGATTACGACTTTGGTTTTAGCTAGATTGACTCTGAGGCCCTTCGATTCTAATCCTTGTTTCCACACCTGAAACTTCTCCTCCAGTTCTGATAGCGACTCAGCAATTAGAGCAAGGTCATCAGCATAGAGGAGCTCCCAAGGGCATCCTGTCTTGAATTCCTCCGTTATTGCCTGGAGGACTATGATAAATAGGAGGGGGCTGAGTACTGAGCCTTGGTGGACCCCTACCTCTACCCGGAATTCTTCACTGTACTCATTTCCAACCCTCACCCTACTAGCGGCGTCCCTATACATGGCCCGCACAGCTCTCACTAACCATTCATCTATCCCTAGTTTTCTCATTGCCCACCAGATAAGGGATCGGGGGACCCTGTCGAAGGCTTTCTCCATGTCAACAAAAGCCAGGTACAGGGGCTTATCTTTGGCTAGGTATTTCTCCTGCAGCTGCCTTACCAGGAATATAGCATCAGTAGTACTTTTCCCTGGCACAAACCCAAACTGCATCTCATCTAAACTAACTCTCTCTCTAATTAGTTGGGCTATGACCCTCTCCGTAACTTCATCACCTGGTCCAACAGCTTGATACCTCTGTAGTTATTTGTATCTAGGGCATCACCTTTACCTTTGTAGCAGTTGACTATTATACTGCTACACCAGTCATTGGGTATGACCCCTTTGTGTATCACCTGATTAACTATATGGGTGACTAGGCTATAGCCGACACTACCAGACATTTTGAGCATCTCTGCAGTGATTCCTGATGGGCCTGGGGCTTTCCCTGTCTTCATGCTTCTAATTGCCTTAGCTACCACAGAACTATCAACTCGGATAGCTGGTCCCTCTGTTGGGTCAACATTCGGCAGACTCTCTTTATCCCATTCATTTTCTTCATTCAGCAACCTTTCATAGTGGCATCTCCAAACCTCTCTCTTTGCATCCTCATTTAGCGCAAGTGAACCATCTTCCATGCGAACACACTTCTCTCCTACCACATCACGATTCTCTCTCACACACTGTCTTGCAACACGAAACACACACACACACACACATATATATATATATATATATATATATATATATATATATATATATATATGTGTGTGTTTCGTGTTGCAAGACAGTGTGTGAGAGAGAATCGTGATGTGGTAGGAGAGAAGTGTGTTCGCATATGGTTCATATGCGTGTATATATATATATTATATATATATATATATATGCATATATATATATATATACATATATATATATATATACATATATATATATATACATATATGTATACATACATACATATATATATATATATATATATATATATATATGCATTGAGAGAGAGAGAGAGAGAGAGAGAGAGAGAAAGAGAGAGAGGGAAGACTGTGCTGGTTTGGTTATGTGATGAAGATGGATGCTGACAGTTCCATAAGGAAGTACTGATCTCTCAAAGTAGATGGAACACCTAGAATTTGGAGACCCAGGTAGGCATGGATACGAAGAACTGAAAAAATGACCTCAGGATGCTGAATCTATGAGGCAAGATGATAAAGGACTAGGATGCTTGGCACCTTGCTCGAATCAAGAAAACCCATGTCCACAGCAGAAGTATTAAGACCGGTCCCCCTGGGGAAGAGGATTGATCTGTTTGACTAAAGGTGGTGCTCCAGCATGGCCACAGTCAAATGACTGCAACGAGTAAAAGAGTAAAAGAATAAAAGAATACACACACACACACACGTGTGTATATATATATATATATATATATATATATAAAGAATGAAGAGAGAATGGAGAGGTAATTAATAAAATATTATTTATTAATTATAAAATATGACAACATCTCTGACAACTGTTTCGATTCAGTAATCTTCAGATAATTAATTCATAAAATTAAAATCTCTTGAGAGGTAGTAAAGATATACCGATTAGAAATACACATTGAGATATGTACACGCACACACACACTCTTGTGCACACACACACACTCTTGTGCACACACACACACACACACACACACACACACGCACACACACACATTCACTCATAAATCATTGGCAAACCTGAAGCTATAATAGAAAGCATTCGTTTAAGTGCTGCATTGCGAGATTGAACCAAGGACCACATCACTGTGAGTCAAAGGCTTTCATTATACAGCCTCATTTCATCCCTTGAATGTTAAAGAACAAATGGTGCTAACAGAAAGGGAACAAGAGTTAGGAAGTTCCCAGCTGATCAAGATTAGGACCCAAATTATGATTTTTCCCTTTAAATAATAACCAACTTATACTGCTAAACTCTTGGATAAGTTCCCAAACAACAAGGCAGTGAGTTGGTAGAAATGTTAGCATGCTTGGCGAAATGCTTAGCGATATTCCGTCTGTCTCTACGTTCTGAGTTCAAATTCCACCAAGGTCAACTTTAGCTTTCACTCTTTCGGGGTTAATAAATTAAGTACCAGTTGCGTAGTGGGGTAGATCTAATCGACTGGCCCTCACCCACCAAATTTTGGGCCTTGTGCCTATAATAGAAAGATTATTATTGTTAAGGTGGCGAGCAGGCAGAAATATTAGCATGCCAGGGGAAATGCTTAGCAGTATTTCATGTCTTTATGTTCAGAGTTCAAGTTCCGCTGAGGTCGAATTTGCCTTCCATCCTTTCAGGGTCAATAAATTAAGTACCAGTTGTGTACTGGGATCGATCTAATCGACTGGCCCCCACCTCTCAAATAATTTTGGGCCTTGTGCCTATAGTAGAAAAGATTATTAATGTTAAGGTGGCAAGCTGGCAGAAACGTTAGCATGCCGGGCAAAATACTTAGTGGTATTTTGTCTGTCTTTACATTCTGAGTTCAAATTCCGCTGAGGTCAGTTGACTTTGTCTTTCATCCTTTCAGGGTCGATAAATTAAGTACTAGTTGCATACTGAGGTCAGTCTAATCAACAGCCCCCATCCCCCAATATTTCGTGCCTTATGCCTAGAGTAGAATAAAACAAAAAGAAAAACAGTTCCCAAACAACCTCCCTTATCAAATATCAAAGTATCTCATGGTTCTGATCTTTTAAAAGAAAATTGGTCATGTTTTTCTTCTGGGTTCTACTAATTTCTTATCCATTTCTTCCATAGTTTTAAGATTTTTTATTTTCTGACAGTGAGGTTTCTCCAAGAAAAAAGGCCACAATTAATTGAAACCCAATCCTTAGATCATGTAGAAAGCTGAACACCTCCAGTGTTCAGTTTACAAGCAAAGCAAGGGTTTCTAGTTACATCTGGGCCTGGAAATCTCATAGACTATGCTGAACCTTCGCTCCCTCCCCCAAATCTTTTACACTAAATGACCGTAAATACTTTAATAGTCACATTTACTTCATTATTATTATTATTATTATTATTATTATTATTATTATTATTATTATTATTATCATTATTATTATTATTTTATTATATTATTATTATTATTATTATTATTATTATTATTATTATTATTATTATTATTATAATTATTATTTTATTATTATTATTATTTTATTATTATTATTATTATTATTATTATTATTGTTGTTGTTGTTGTTGTTGTTGTCTTTGTTTCTATTTCTTTTTTATCGAAGTAAACTGATGCAAGCGTTCAGAATATCCCTCTCTTCAGACCAAGTCTTTCTTTGTACCATATTTGTGTTTCGTATTTGCCAACTTCCCACATCATACATACGTTAGTTTGTAAAAATAATCTTTGCCATATGTTCCACTCACTCCAAGACATGATAGACAAGGAAACTAAATCTGCAAAAATTCTAGAATTAGAACAATTTTTCTGTTTGTTTATTATCATTATTGCCGTTTTCTTTCTGTTTATCTTTTCTTTTTATAAAAATTTAAACACTTTTTATTCAACATTTCCAAGTATCTCTTTTCTCTCAAGTAATTTTTTTTTTCATATAAAGAAGGAAACAGCAACGATAACAACCACAACAAAAAAAAATTCAAAGTATTTTACTCCCTGTTTTTATCTCAGTTTACCATTTTCAAACATTTGTCTCTAATTATCAATGAGATTTCTCTAATTCTTTCTCAACATAACTTTGATTCTTCAAAACTTATATTCTATGTCTTCCATTCTTATTTCCAGCCCTCAAGCTTAGTTCACACATTTGCAGATAACAGAAAATACGAAATACCATTAAAACAACAATTGGAGTTGCTGATATCAATGTTGTTGTTGAAGATGTATCTGCATTTTGATTCTTCCACATTCAGTTTCATGATTCAGTACATGTATTGTTTAGTGGTGCTCTCTTCTTGCGATAACATAACAATGCCAAACAATGGTGCTGGAATGAAACAAACAGGCGTAGCTGTTTTGGTGTTGATGATTTGACATGGCTGTGTGGCTGCTGATGACTTGGCACTGCTATTCGGGTGCTGATAATTTGGCGTCGTTGACTGGGCGTTTAACATGCTTTGGTGAGAGTGCTTTTTGGCACTGGAGGCAAACATACTCACACACATACCCGAACATTCGATAGTAATTCATGTAAAAAATGGGGTGATGACGGGGTAGCGATTCATGTAAAAAGTGGGGTGATAATGGGGTAGCGATTCATGTTAAAAGTGGGGTGATAAGGAAGTAGTGATTCATGTAAAAAGTGGGGTGATAATGGGGTAGCGATTCATGTAAAAAGTGGGGTGATAATGGGGTAGTGATTCATGTGAAAAGTGGGGGGATAATGGGGTAGCGATTCATGTAAAAAGTGGAGTGATAAGGAAGTAGCGATTCATATAAAAAGTGGGGTGATAACAGGGTAGCGATTCATGTAAAGACAGCAAAATAATGGGTTCATGAGGTTAAGTTTTATTTGTTAAATACAGTTGTTTTGAATCTGCCTCAGAAAGGGGTCTATGTTCGTTATGGTTAGTTGGGGTGGGGGTGCTAGGAATGTGGCCTAGGTATCAAGGGGGTGGCAACCCGAAAAAGTTTGGGAACCACTGCTCTACTCTATTCAGCTCAAACTTATGGCTATTTAATTAAGCTGTTTCCTTTGCAATCATGTGGCTTTAGGTTCAATCCCAATGTGATATGCCATAGACAGGTCTCTCATACCATAATCTTTGGTTGACCTAATCTTCATGAGTGGGACAGCAGCAAATTGGTAAATGTATGGAAGCATGGAAGCACCTTAAACTGACTGTGCCCATTGCTGGATATTTGACTTGATCTCTCTCCTGGTGTAACACCAGCACCTCCACCACCACTACCACTAACAACAATAGCACCACCACCACCACCACCACCACCACCACCACTACCACCACTACAACCACCACTGCCACACCCACAACACCACCACTGCCCCCCCAGCAACAACAACAACACCACCATTGCCAATGCCACCACCACTACCGACACCACCACAAACTCCACCATCACTGCCACTACCACCACCACCAGCAACACCACCAGCAACACCACCATTAATACCACCACCAACACCACCACTAATACCACCACTATTACCACCACCTGGCCCCTGGATATTGCTGTCACAAGACCATTCTGTAGCAATCTTTTGGACCAGGTCCCCAGTCTGAGGGGAACTCACTATCTTGATGTCCTGTGCCAAGCCAAGGATAAAAACCATTGTGACATACCTTTCCTCCCTGCTTTCTTCTTCATTCCAATCTCAGAGACTCTGCAAAGAACACCGTGGTTGCTGCCATCATTTCTCTGTCTAAGCGATAAATATAAGAAAATTGGTAATTATTTACCCCTAATTTTTAATAACTGGTCATTAACTTCAACTTTATTAGCTTCAAGCCAACATGAGTATCTCTGTGTCTCCTTTCAATCGTCTTAGATATATTACGGTAGAATTCTCTTGAAAACCAGAGATGACTATCTTTTGAAAAAAATATATATACACAGGAGGCGCAATGGCCCAGTGGTTAGGGCAGCGGACTCGCGGTCGCAGGATTGCGGTTTCGATTCTCGGACCGGGCGTTGTGTGTGTTTATTGAGCGAAAACACCTAAAAGCTCTACGAGGCTCCGGCAGGGGATGGTGATCCCTGCTGTACTCTTTCACCACAATGGCGGTGCCCCAGCATGGCCACAGCTCTAGAGCTGAAACTGGAAAGCATAAACATAAACATAAACAGGAGGGGCTGTGTGGTAAGTAGCTTGCTTACTAACCAGATGGTTCCGGCTTCAGTCCCACTGCGTGGCAATTTTGCCCATGACACTACATGGACCCTAAGTAAGGCATGTGTAAAATTTGAATGAAATTGGTTGTATAGTTCACAAGTTTTAGGAATTCACACAGAAACACAGACAGACACACATTCTCATCTTTATATATATATATATATACAGACACACACACACAACAGGCTTCTTTCAGTTTCCTTCAACCGAATCCACTCACAAGGCTTTGATTTGCCTGAGGCTATAGCAGAAGGTGCTTGCCCAGGGTGCCATGCAGTGGGACTGAAACCAGAATCATGTGGTTGGGAAGTCAGCTTCTTACCACACAACCACTCCTGTGCCTATATACATATACATACACACACACATACACACACACACATATATATATACACACACACACATATATACACACATAATACCCTCCCTCCACACACACACACATATATATATATACATGCATATATACGTATATGTATGCATTAAATATAACTACAAGACAATGCTCTGGGTTAATGTAATTTACTAAAAGCCCCATACTCTTTTACTTGTTTTAATCATTTGACTGTGGCCATGATGGAGCACCGCCTTTAGTCGAGCGAATCGACCCCAGGACTTATTTTGTAAGCCTAGTACTTATTCTATCGGTCTCTTTTTGCTGAACTGCTAAGTTACGGGGATGTAAACACACCAGCATCGGTTGTCAAGCAATGCTAGGGGGACAAACACAAACACACAAACATATACACATACATACATACATATACATATATAATATATATATATATATATATATATATATATATATATATATATATATATATATACATATATATATATATACATATAAATGACGGGCTTCTTTCAGTTTCCCTCTTCCAAATAGCCTGAGGCTATAGTAGAAGACACTTGCCCAAGGTGTCACGCAGTGGGTCTGAACCCAGAACCATGTGGTTGGTAAGCAAGCTACTTGCCACACAGTCACTGCTAGGCCTATATATATATATATGATAGGCTTCTGTCAGTTTCTATCTACCAAATCCACTCACAAGGCTTTGGTCGGCCCGAGGCTATAGTAGAAGACACTTGCCCAAGGTGCTATGCAGTGGGACTGAACCTGGAACCATGTGGTTTGTAAGCAAGCTACTTACCACACAGCCACTCCTACACCTTCTTGAAATTTCTAATACATCATGGCCACAGTTCAGCAAAACTATTAAAATAAAAAAATCTAAAAAAGAAATTTTTTTAAATCTAAAATACCCATATACACATATTTACTTAGGTGCTTATAAATATAGTCTTTCTGTCAAGGCTGTAATCTAACAATGTAACAACAGGTTACAAGTTATTCCATTCTCTTTAGAATTACAAGCAGCCTGACTAAATATATTTGAAGAATGTAAAAATGTTTTAGAAATATATTATGCTTTCATATGCAAAATTATTTCCTTATCAGGCCGTACCATTTTCCATGTAATTTAGTACACACATACATACATACATTACATACATAAATACAAGCACATGTGTGTTATTTTTGTATCTATGTATGTATGTGTTATACATACACACATATAATATTTGAGTATATATGTGTATATATATATATGTATATATGTATGTATGTATATATATATATAAAGTTAATCCGAACAAGAAAACAAAAACAAAAAAACACAACAACGCAAGGACGTGGAACAAATAAAGTATTATTGGACGCTCAAGAAAGAAGGGAAGAAGGAGGGTTTGACGTTTCGAGCGGAGCTCTTCGTCGGAAACATAGGAGAAGGAAAGATCCCGAGAAGGGAAGATAGAGGGAAAAAAAAATAATAAATCGCCAACGGTACACACGAGATCACATTTATCATTCCTTTTGAAGATTGCTCTTAAATGTGGTTTTGGTCATTTTGACTGCTTCTTCTAGCATGTAAAAACTGCCTGTTGAAGGCAGTTTTCTCTTGTGTTTAAATGTAAACTATTTCATATTGAGAATATGTTGTCTATTGACATTTCTAAAAAAACTGAAATTTCTAAAAAAACTCACTACTCTATATTTTATGTATATTTAGTAATTTTTAAGAGATTAGTTCGGCTTTTATTCATTTACTGCTGACTGAAACTGCGCTTCCGCAGTGAATTTGAAAAGTTGTAATGTATAATGATGAGACACATGTTATTTGTCTCTTAATTATATGTTAGTGTTATGGTGTGGTCACTGATGAAAAATTCGCCTAGCAAATTATTTTATTTGCTAAAAAATTTTGAAATTTAGGTCTGACCAGATTAAAATAACAAGGTAAAAGTTTTTATTTTTCATTCCTTTTGAAGATTGCTCTTATGTTTTTTCACATGCCACCAGCACTAGCGCCAGTAAGGCAACGCAGATCAGAATCGAAATCGATCAATGGAAATTGCAGCTGATTTACCAGTGCCGGTGCACTTAAGAGAACCATCCGTTCATGACTGTTGCCAGCGCCGCCCTGACTGGCCTCGTGCTGGTGGCACGTAAAAAGCACCATCCGTTCGTGTCCGTTGCCAGCCTCGCCTGGCCCCCGTGCCGGTGGCATGTAAAAGCACCATCCGTTCGTGGCCGTTTGCCAGCTCCGTCTGGCACCTGTGCGGGTGGCACGTAAAAAGCACCCACTACACTCATGGAGTGGTTGGCGTTAGGAAGGGCATCCAGCTGTAGAAACACTGCCAGATCAGACTGGGCCTGATGCAGCCTTCTGGCTTCACAGACCCCAGTTGAACCGTCCAACCCATGCTAGCACGGAAAGCGGACGCTAAATGATGATGATGATGATGATGATGATATATATATATATATATATATATATATATATATATATATATATATATATATATAGTTGACTAAGACTTCATGATTTAGAACTTGTACATTTGTCTTTTATAGAAGTTCATCATGCAAACTTTCCGTGGCCCTTGTCCCACTTGTGGGCCCTTGTGGGTCAGTATGACTCGAGAAGGAAAGCTTTACTTTTTACTTAATGGATCAAGTGCCATTTCCCTACTGTATATTTGTCAATAGCCTGATGTATCAATATTCATGCAATACAGTATTATAGATCCATTTCAGCTGTTTTTCACCTTCTGGTTTCACACATGAAAGTTAGACTAAAAAGAAAAGAACAAAAAAGCAATCTTGGCTCTCATCAGAGGAGCTGGCAGGAAGAGTATAGTAACAGTTCTTTACCACATACTTGTGGTGAAAAATTGAAATCAAAAAATCTGTGGGAACAGCTTAGAAGGAAAATTTTTTGTTCATTGGCGTTATACCTCTTGGATAAGGGCCAAACAGTTACATCACAGTAATAAGGAGTAAATACTTGTAAAGTCGGGTCGGGACTGGGGTGTAGGTAGGATGGGGTTGATGTGTGTACAAAGGTTGGCAGAAAGAGGGCATGGTGAGAGGGGCCGATCTTAAAATCAGCTGTTGACATGTATATGTGAGCTTGTATATAATAAGCTGGGTGTGGTGGTCTTATACTTAATCCCTCAGGTTATGGTGATGGGAAGTTCTGGTGGTGGAAGAACAAATGTTTATATTCATGGTGCTGTCTGCTACTATTCAAATATCTTTGTTCATGAGGTCAGGATTAAAAGATTTCACTTTTAAAGTTTTGGCAACTATTTGGGTAAAGAGAATTCTTTAGTGTAATTCTGTTGTCTGCCTGAGAGTGCTGGCACTTTTTCCTGCAATTGAAGTAAAGCTTACATCTTCCCAGTATTCTCCATTTGGTGAGGTAATCTATGGCACTTTCTTTCAATAACCAAATGCAACTTGTTAACCCTAACTTGTTAGGGTTATCGCATTTCATCTCTTCTGGATATTAAAAGAGGACTTGTAGTTGTCAAATCTGGTCCTTAAGGGTCCATCTGCTGCAGCCACAAATTTCCATACAGCTGTGTACCGACTGGGATACTTCAACATCACCTCAACCTCATATAAAATGATTTTGGTATTACCTCTATATGATGATGATGATGACAATGATTATGATGACAACGACAACAACAATACTTTCTACTAAAGGCAGGATACTTGGACCCGACAAATGAAGTGAGTTCATGACTCGCAGGATGGACTGCTGTGCTTACCTTGGATCGTAAGGCGACCTGCTTTGCTTGAGGAAACCTATTGAGTCAAGTACGTCTACATCAAAATAGAAATCAAATGGAAATTGTAGTTGTGATACCCATGCCAGTGGCATGTAAAAAGCACCATCCGAATGTGGCCAATGTCTGCGCAGCCTTGACTGGCTTCCATGCCGTTGACACAGAAAAAGCACCAAACGATTGTGGCTGTTGTCAGCCTTCTCTGACCCTGTGCTGGTGGCACATAAAAAGCACCCACTACATTCACGGAGTCGTTGGTGTTAGGAAGGGCATCCAGCTGTAGAAACACTGCCAGATCTGACTTGAGCCTGGCACAGCCTCCTGGATTCCCAGACCCCGGTCAAACCATCCAACCCATGCTAGCATGGAAAACAGACGTTAAACGATGATGATGATGATGATGATGATGATGATGGTTTATTTGATTATATTGACCTCCAGTGTTCAACTGGTACTTATTTTATTGACCCTGAAATGATGAAGGTAAAATCAAGTCTTCTAACTGTAAGCGCAAGGCCTGAAATTTTGGGGAAGTGGGTTGGTTGATTACATTGACCCCCAATATGCAACTAGTACTTGTTTTATTAGTTCAGAAAGGATAAAAGCAAAGTCAATCTTGGTAGGATTTGAACTCAGAACAAAGAGATGAATGAAATGTCATCAAGCATTTTGTGCTGTACTGTGATGATTCTTCTAGCTCAATGTATATCTAACAACAACAACAATAATAAAAACAGGAAGCAATCACATAATAATAATAATAATGATGATGATGCATTTTTAATGTAAAGTCAATGAGCTGGCAGAATCTCTTTTACTCTTTTACTTGTTTCAGTCATTTGACTGTGGCCATGCTGGAGCACCGCCCTTAGTCGAGCAAATCCATCCCAGGACTTATTCTTTGTAAGCATAGTACTTATTCTATCAGTCCCCTTTTTCCGAACCGCTAAGTTACGGGGATGTAAGCACGCCAGTGTCAGTTGTCAAGCAATGTCGGGGGAGGGGGGACAAACACAGACACAAACACACACACATCACACACACACACACACACACACACACACATGTGACAGGCTTCTTTCAGTTTCTGTCTACCAAATCCACTCACAAGGCTTAGGTCGGCCTGAGGCTATAGTAGAAGACACTTACCCAAGGTGCCACACAGTGGGACTGAACCTGGAACCATTTGGCTGGTAAGCAGGCTACTTACCACACAGCCATTCCTGTGCCTAATCATAAATCTTAATGGAAAACTTTTGTTATAGCCCTGCTTAAAATTTGAGGGCATTGGATGTGGCAGCACACCCGATTCAATAGCCACCATATGCCACTGGTTTTAAGATCAAATTCCGTTGAGGTCAAATTTGCTTTTTATCCTTCTAGGGTCAATAAAATATAGTACCAATTGAGTACAGGGACTAGTGCAATCAACTAGCCCCTCCCCTCATAATTTTGTTTGTTTCTTCTTGAGCCATGCTTGGCTCATAAGGGCTGGTTTCCCGGTTTCCTTGGTGTATAGGTTTCCCACCTGGACAGGACGCCGGTCCGTCGCAGGTGAGCCACAAGATGCAGGAGGAAAGAGTGAGAGAAAGTTGTGGTGAAAGAGTCAGCAGAAGTTTGCCATTACTTTCTGCTGGAGCCGCATGGAGCTTAGGTGTTTTGCTCATAAACGCACACATCACCTGGTCTGAGATTTGAACCTGTGATTCCTCGACCGTGAGTCTGCTGCTCTAACCACTAGGCCATGTGCCTCCACTCCCCTCATAATTGCCTGCTTTGAATGACAAAATTCAAAACCTTTAATTTGAAACATTTAACATCGATCCAGTAACTCGACTGGGGTTGTTTTATGGGCCCAGGAAGGCTGAATGGTAAAGTCGGCTCTGGCAGTATTTGAACTCAGAGTGTTCAGGATTGCAATCAAAAACTGCCAAGTATTTAAGCTTGATGTTCAGCTGATTGTAGCAATCGACCATGAATTGTAGCAATGATGGCAACATCTATAGGATTAGCAATTCAGCAGTAGTAGCAGCAGCAGCAGCAGCAACAGCAACCATAACAACAACAACAACAGCAGCTGCACCAACAACAACAATAACAACAGCAGTACAATAAATGGCATACACTGAAAAGTGTTGATTTCTCCAAAAGTAGACAGTTGTGTGTGTGTGTGGACATACTTACAAGCTTCCGCATGTGTGTGTGTGTGTGTGTTTGCGTTTGTCTGTGTGTGTGTGTGTGTTTGCTTTTGTGTGTGTATATATATATGTATGTATGTATGTAAAGTATGTACGTATGTATGGATGTATGGATGAATGTGTGTGTGTGTGTGTGTTTGGGTTTGTGTGTGTGTTTGCGTTTGTGTGTGTGTGTGCGTATATATATATATGTATGTATGTATTATGTATGTACGTATGTATGTATGTATGTGTGTATGTATGTATGGATGGATGTATGGATGTATGTGTGTATGTGTATGTGTGTAAATATATATGCACATACACACACACAGACACTCACATGCATTGAATTGGGCATACATACACATATATATACTCATTCACACACATGTATCTATCAACTTATTGTCCTCCTTCTCTCCCTCTGTGTCTATGTATGTGTGTGTATTAATGTGTGTGTGTATATTTGTGTTTGTATATAATTATATGTACATATGTGTATATATATATGTGTGTGTGTATATATATATGTGTGTGTGTATATATATATATGTGTGTGTTGTGTGTGTGTGTGTGTGAACACACGTACGCACATACAAACTACAGACTGAATCCGCATACATTTAAACAGCCTCTTTATTATGCTTATTTATTTTTTTTTGGTTAATTTTTCTTTTTTTTTTTTTTACATTTTCAGTGCTAAAAGTACCCAGACATTAGTGAAACCCAAGTCAAAGTGAACAGAACCAAATTTTCATTTTACATTTATTTTATTTCATTTTATTTTATTTTATTTTATTTTATTTTATTTTTTAGGAAAACATGTCTTTGACACATCCCCCACCACCACCACCACTATCACCCCCTGCCCCCCCCCCTTTGCAGTTTCATATTTCTCTTTTACATGAAGACAAGAAGTTACCATTTGACATGTTAGCTGAAAACCAAGATAACTGACAAACTGACTTTTAATTCTTTTTTCTTCTTTTTTTTTTGTCTGAGAAATTTTGTGTTGTTTGAGAAAGCTTTAATATAATATCTCATCTATAGATGATAGACAAAGTTACCAGCCTCCCATGTTCATTCATCTCTTGCTTTGTACAAGTTACAACTTGTCATTTGTACGCACATAAGGCGCCGGAATGAAATTTGCATAAGGGATGCAAACCCAAGTCCAAAACTTTTTATAGACAAGTTTGATTTTACAGTTCTATATTTGAGAGATGAGGAATTATGTACATTGTTTACATTATTTTGCAGTGCAGATATGTGTAGCTTATGGGAACTGGTATTAAGGAAGGATAGGAAAATATTAGATTTATAAGCCCTAAAATTCACTCCATAATTGCTCAATGGCATATGGCGTAGTGGTTAAGAGCATGGGCTGCTAACCCCAAGATTCCGAGTTCGATTTGAAGGTGGTGAGCTGGCAGAAACGTTAGCATGCCGGGTGAAAAGCTTAGCTATTATGTTCTGAGTTCAAATTTGCCTGTCATCCTTTCAGGGTTGATAAAATAAGTACCAGTTATGCACTGGGGTCGATGTAATCGACTTAATCCGTTTGTCTGTCCTTGTTTGTCCCCTCTGTGTTTAGCCCCTTGTGGGTAGTAAAGAAATAGGTATTTTGTCTGCTCTTACATTCTGAGTTCAAATTCCGCCGAGGTCGACTTTGCCTTTCATCCTTTCATGGTCGATAAAGTACCAGTTATGCACTGGGGCCGATGTAATTGACTTAATCCCTTTGTCTGTCCTTGTTTGTCCCCTCTGTGTTTAGCCCCTTGTGGGCATTAAAGAAATAAAAAATAAGATTCCAAGTTCGATTCCAGGCAGTGACCTGAATAATAATAATAATAATGATAATAATAATAATAATAATAATAATAACAACAACAACATCAAAAAGTACCTTAGTTTGAAATTAGTTCGAATAGTACCCAAGTTCAAAATTTTCCCAAGACACCTGATGAAGGCTGGAGGGTATATCAGCCAAAACATTGTGTTAACAACAAACAAGGTTGATTTTTCTCAATCTTTGTATTAAAACAAACCAAGGTATGATGATCCTTTCTACAAAAGGCACAAGGTCTGAAATTTTGTGGGAGGGGGTCTAGTTGATTACATCGACCCCAATGCTCAACTTATTCTACTTATTTTATTGACCTCAAAAAGAGATGAAGATCAGAGTTGACCTTGGCAGAATTTGAACTTAGAACATATAGATGGATGAGATGCTGCTAAGCATTTTGTCCAGTATGCTAACGATTTTGCAAGCTCACTACCTTTAACAAAAAACATAATAATAGTTATCACTATATATATACAATATGCTATGTGTCTTTGTATATATACTTTTTTTTTTGTAAGTAACACTTTGATGTTTAAAGCTGTTAAATTCATTCCATTTTATAAGATTCACTTTCTAAATCATTTAACGAGAGCTGGAGACATTCTACTCTTTTACTTGTTTCAGACATTTGACTGCGGCCATGCTGGAGCACTGCCTTTAGTTGAGCAAATCGACCCCAGGACTTATTCTTTGTAAGCCTAGTACTTATTCTTTTGCCAAACCGCTAAGTAACAGGGACATAAACACACCAGCATTGGTTGTCAAGTGATGTTGGGTGACAAACACAGACACACAAACACACGCACAAACACATACATATACATATATACGACAGGCTTCTTTCAGTTTCCGTCTACCAAATCCACTCACAAGGCTTTGGTCGGCCCAAGGCTATAGCAAAAGGCACTGGCCCAAGATATCACGCAGTGGGACTGAACCCAGAACCATGTGGTTGGTAAGCAAGCTACTTACCACACAGCCACTCCTTTTGTATTTGTCTTATAATACTTAATGAAACAGTTTAAAGTTTTCTAAATTAACCAAAAGCGTTTTTACTTTCTTAAAAACAACAGCATCTCTGCTTCATTGTTCTGTTTGTCTCTTGTATTTGAACATTCACTTTGCTTTCTTCATGCTGGAAGAACGTTTTGATATTCATAAACTTTGACAAATTGCCATACACCAAAATATATAAGAAATGTCCTCATCATTTATTGTAGCCCAAACAGTTATTTTGAAGTAAGTTATTGCCATACTATAGAACAGTGGTTTTCAACCAGGGTTCCGCCAGTACAGTCCAGGGGTTCCGCAAGAAGTTACAAAACTGCTAAAATCGGCAGTAATTTTTAATTCTCCTGTGCAGATATGTGTGCATAAGACTATTAAATTATTGCACAGGGATTCCTCGAGCCAGTGGAATGTTTCCTTGGGGTTCCGCTCCAGCAAGAATGTTGAAAAGCACTGCTGTAGAACAATGACACTTAAGTCTGATTCTATATTTTTATTTTATAAAATTGGATTTACTGGATTTCAGTTGTATCAGACTATATACTACACTCCTTTGCTTTGCTTGGTCTACAATGTGGTTTGTAGCCTGATCCATTAAAGGAGCCTTTAGTTAAATCCATATTTCATTTCATCTAGTTTCAGCTCACGAGCTGTGGCCATGCTGGAGCACCGCCATTCGATGTTGCTACATGATTTTACTTCACGAACGCTTTTTAGCAATTGACATTTGGTGCATGAGAGAGTTTGATGCAGCTGCCCTCATCTGCACCTCCTGCCGTGAAGTTGGTTCATCTGGGACACCTGACATATATATAAATACAGAGAGAGAGAGAGAGAGAGAGAGAGAGAGACAGGCAGACAGACATACAGACAGATAGAGAGATAGATAGACAGACAGATAGATAGATAGATAGATAGATAGATAGATAGATAATTAGAGAGATATAGAGATAGATAGATAGATAGTGTTATATCGTATGTTCGGATGACCTTCACCCAACTCTTTGACGTCTAGACTTCTCCCTTTATATCTATGTATTGGGCTAGCCTACTTCATCGTTTGGGGGCATTGATACAACAATATGTTTGTGTGTCTGTGTTTGTCCCCCAAACATCACTTGACAACCGATGCTGGTGTGTTTACGTCCCTGTAACTTAGCGGTTTGGCAAAAGAGATCGATAGAATAAGTTCTAGGCTTACAAAGAATAAGTCCTGGCAGTCAATTTGCTCAACTAAAGGCAATGCTGCAGCATGGCCACAGTCAAATGACTGAAACAAATAAAAGAGTAAAAGAGTAAAGTTGACCTCAGCAGAATTTGAACTCAGAATGTAAAGACAGAGGAGACGCTGTTGTGCATTTTGCCCAGTGTGCTAACCATTCTGCCAGCTTGCCACCTTAAAATAATAAGACATATCGGTTTCACATTTTGGCACAAGACCAGCAATTTTGAAGGTGAGGAAAGTCGATTAGATCAACCCCAGTTTTCAACTGGTACTTAATTTATCAACTCCGAAAGGACAAAAGGCAACGTTGACTCTGGTAGAATTTGAACTCAGAACATAAGGACAGATTAAATGCCACTAAACATTTTTCCCAGCGTGCTAACAGTTCTGCCAGCTTACCACCTCACAGATCTTTATAATATTGTTAATAACATATCCACAGAACAGCTAATCAAATCAACAGAACATAGAACAAAAGCCCAAAAGGTCAGCAGCTTGTCTCCTGTCACTGGCATTAAATAAATCTATAGATATCTCCTACAGTCGATCACATCTTCTATAGTATAAATCTCGTATGGTATATTATAATGAAACAAAGCATTATTAACATGTCAGCAATTTTCTATTCAATCTAACCATGGAGAAAATTGTTGAAGTATGCAAAATGGTTTATCCAGTTTACTTTAACGCTTGTTATTAGTTGGTTTAAATGGAGTCACGTGGTCTAGTGGTTAGGGTGTTGGACTCATCATTGTAAGATTGTGGTTTAAATTCTTGAACTGAGCAATATATAGTTTTGTTGAGCAAAGCACTTCATTTCACATTGCTCCAGTCCACTCAGCTGGCAAAAATGAGTAACACTGCAATGGACTGGCATCCTGTCAAGGGGGTAAGTATATATATATATATATATATATATAGGGAGAGTTTACGAAAAAAACAAAAGACAAAGAGCAGTATTAGTATAATGCTCAGGAATAGAAAAAGTCTTTTACGTTTCGAGCCTACGCTCTTCTACAGAAAGGGACACAGAAAAAACAAGGAGAGAAACAAGGAGACAAAAAAATGCGTGTAGTGGCTAACGATATATATCTTTAGGTAAATAATCCTTTGAACAGTCGGTCAGTAGCGATGCCTGCTGGATTTGGCTACTCCACATTAATAAGCGGCAAACACCTCAAAACTAGACTGTGGATGCCAGGCCAGCAAAGGGAAGCTGCTGACTTCCCCTGTTCGAAGGTTATAATAGACACAGATTTGTGTGTCACATAGCTAGCTAGAGGGCATGGCCTCTTGGAGCTAACCAACAACAGCATTCGTCCTATTTTTCTGGACTGCCATGTTAGCTTGGTGATAACTATTTATATATATGTATATATATATATATATATATATATTATATTAAATTAGAGATAAAACCACTATTAGGCAAATCAAACAATGAAAAGCATAAGCCAATACATAAAATTAATTAATTTATATTATCTCAAATATATATCAAAAGTATTAAAAGTTTGATAAAAGATAAAGAGTAAAACACTACGATCGTTTCATGGCTGTACAATTCGTAATAATTCGAGTTATGGTTACAGTCAATCTTCAGGTTAATTGAAATATCTAAAATATAATCAGAAATATTTAAACAATATTTTTAAGATATAAATAATATAATAATTTTACTTATAATAAACTCTATTATCAAACTAGAAACATAAAACTTAACAATTATGATTATATCAAAATCGACTATAATGTTAAATATTAATTTGAATTTATAAGGTAGGAAACCCACCAATAATCTAATATCGGTATTAGTCTATATCTAATTACATAAATATTTAAAAATGACTAATATATATAAATTATCAATGAAAATATATAAATGTATATAAATATTATAATTAAGATCTAAAATAATCTCTATAAATAAATGTATATGCACATATAATAAAAACCTAATAAATTAATTTTTCATATTTAAAGATGAAATAGCTAAATTCAAAATACAAATAAACAAACTTAAATGAACTTTCGGAAATCTTATGTAAAATACTTATAGAAATAATCAATTCGTAGTAATATAGTATCAAATAAATACTATAAATACTATAAATATAATTATCAATGGCAATAACTAGCGAATATCAATATATATATATATATATATTATATATATACACTATGCAAAATGGGAAACTGTCCTTTATTAAGCCAGAGAGTTTTTATGCAATTATTTGGTTTATAAGCAGTAGTATGTTCATAGTTAAATAGGAAGGTTGAGTCCATAAAATAGGATTTGACTACACCTCCATTTAGAGCACAGTTTAAGCTATCTTTCCATGGAAGAAGGTTTATGTTCCTATAACCTGTGTTAATTCTGTAACTCTTTAAAATGGAAGATAAGAAAGTTCATTTTTGACACTTGATGCTTTGGGAACCAGACAAAAATTGCTGCAGCTTGGCTGGGATGTGTTACCCCACCCTCCATATTCACCAGATATTGTTCCTTCGGATTTCCACTTATTCAGGTCTCTGCAGAATAGTCTTAATGGTAAAAATTTCAATTCCTTGGATGATGTAAAAAGATACCTTGATGAATTCTTTGCCATGAAACCACCTCAATTCTGGGAAGAGGGTATTTTCAAGTTAAAGGAAAGATGGAGACGCATTGTGCAACAAAATGGTTCATATTTGGTTGATTAAAAATGTAATGGCAAGTATTTATTGACCTTTTTCTTTCCTTTAAAAATCGGCACGAACTTTCCAGACAACCCAATATATTTCACTTTTGGATTTGGTTTGCAAGATTCTTTATGTGTTTGTGTGTTGAAGCATATACTGTTGTGTCTGGGGAGAGTCATTCTCTTTTGGTGCCTTGTGGTTTAACACACTCACCGGTGGAGTTTCCACTTATTTATTTTTAATTTTTCTAAAATTTTTGTTGCGTCTTGCCACCTTAAAAATATTACAGTTAGATAATAAATACCTGATGATTTGGTGGATCATATTAAGTTTGCAGAGCTTCTTGATAAACAACATTTTTGGTCTTTTCTTGCGGAACATAAATAAACAAATGATTAGGATTGCCGACTCTTGAGAATCACACATAAAACTGGGAGAAAACTGGTTCCGCAAGGTTCACACCTACCACACCTAAGGACTGCCCCTAGGCCTTGTTTATGCTCATTGCAAAGCTCTGTTTCGACAGGAATTGCAGGCACTTGTACTGGAAAACATGTCTGAGGGAATAAGTGGAATTCTAGGAAGGAATACAGGCTCACCGCTTGCTTTATCAGTCGAAACTGTTGTCTCAAACACTGTTAGCATCATCTTTTTTATTATAAGTCGTGTGCCATTGCAAAACTTTGGTACATGTCATTTTATTTATAAATCTATATACAAATTTATTTGTATGTCTACTGTAAAACTAAATGTCAGTCTGTTTCTACATTCCTTGTAAATCTATTTCAACACTAGCGCCCTTAAGGGTTATATTCTCAGGGAATGCGCAAAAGCCCTTTTCAGAGTTATTTACTTTGAATTGTTATTATCTAATATCCAATTAGCCTGTTATTACACAACATGCTTCACGATTTAGGTATACATATCCGATTGGTATTAGCTCCTAAGTTCTATATACTCTGGGAATGCATTAAAGCCCTTTTAAGAAGTACTTTATTTGAATTTTTACTATCAGATAACTAATTTCATGTTATTACGTAGCTGACTTCATGATTTGGGTAGTCATAACTTACTGGGATTTCCTAAAAACAAGATCCTACGTAAAACAGTTGGGTATTCTCTGTAAATGCACAAAAACCGTTTTAAGTGCTACATACTTTGTATTGTTATTGGATTAGCAAAACAATTATGAGAACAGAACCAAGGGATAAGCCCTGCTTTTCCAGAAATTACCAGGTACAACAGCTAGTATATATATATATATATATATATATATATATATATATATACATAGGTATATTAGCCTTTATATACACAGACATGCAGGAAGTAAATAGACAGCTTTAATTTTTAAAATCTTTTAATTGATATTGATTGGTTGAAGGAGAGGTTTTCTTCTCGCTACTCGTCCATAATACCCAAGCTTTGCAGTTATGTAACACATGTTCTTAGACTAACTCCTAGCTGTTTTGCAATATCAGAAACCTTCGAACAGAGTTCATTTCCCACAATTCTCTTCAAACAGTGAAGATTCCTTTCTGAGAGCCCAGGTCGGCTGGAACGAGAATCTTGATTATTTTCCTTGGCCTTTGAATTGTACTATCATTCTATTAACGAGGAATTTGAAGATTTTCAGCAATTTTTCCCTGGCTAAGGCCAGCCTCAGATTGCCCAACAATATGACCTCTTTGAAAATCTGACAGTTCTGCTGAATTTTTTGTGCGTGGCATGGTTACTCTTCGTAAATGTTTAATATAATGGCACCTGGAATGAAAAAGAATAATTACATTGTAAATTCTACACTGCTGAAAACATATTAAGATGCTTAGATCAGAAATTTTTGAAAAATAGGTGTCTATTTACTCCCTGCATGTCTGTGTAGACTATTCAAAATTTATGTGCTGCAAGAATTTACCTTTCTAATTGTTATATATTTGTGTACACACATTCACATTAAATATTAATCCTGTGATGACATATTCTGCACGTAGCAGGAATAACATATACACCCATTACACACTTTTCATCTTTGATTTTGTTGTTGTTTATATCAGGCGTCTCAGATACAAAACCTCATAACAGAATCAGAGCTGGCTGTAATTTCTACAGAAAGTCTGTAGAGGTAATCTTAACAAGTGATGTAATAGAGGCAGTTAACACAGGCTTTGGTCAGCCTGATGCTATAGTAGAAGACATCATCATCATCATCATTGTTCGACCGTGGTTGAGACAATGGAATTTACTATGCTACGCCAAGCTTCATGGTCCATCATGGCATTACGAAGGTCCTGTTGCTGGATGCCTGTATCCCTGGAGATTACATAGTAGAAGACACTTGCCCAAGGTGCCACGTAACGGGATTGAACCTGGAACCATGTGGTTGGGATAACATATTTTTTTTGCGCATGCATATGCATATGTATTTTTGTCATGCCTGTTACATTCAGTGGAGGCTCATGGCTTAGTGATTAGAACATCATAGTCATTATCATAAGATTGTGGTTTCAATCCCTGGACTGGGCGACGAGTTGTGTTCTTGAGCAAAACTCTTAATTTCACATTTCTACAGTCTACTCAGCTGGCAAAAATGCATAATCCCTGTGATGGGCCAGTGACCCATCCAGGTGGTGGCAGTGGGGTGGGATATGAATACCCCAGAAACCAGGAAATAGTCTTATGAGTCTACAGGACTTGGGAAGAATCCTTATCCATTTATCCTTTTAATTGCAGTTTCTTTCAACCAAATTCCAAGAATATATCAGAAGACCCTCACTCTCTTAATATATTATCCCTTGATAAGGGCAGTGAGCTGACAGAATTGTTACCATGCCAGATGAAATGCTTTGCAGTATTTCGTCTGCCACTACATTCTGAGTTCAAATTCCACCGAGGTCGACTTTGCCTTTCATCCCTTTGGGGTCGATTAAATAAGTACCAGTTACACACTGGGGTTGATATAATCGACTTAATCCGTTTGTCTGTCCTTGTTTGTCCTCTCTGTGTTTAGCCCCTTGTGGGTAGTAAAGAAATAGAAATAGGTATTTTGTCTGTCTTTATGTTCTGAGTTCAAATTCTGCTGGGGTCGACTTTGCCCTTCATCCTTTTGGGGTTGATTAAATAAGTACCAGTTATGCACTGGGGTTGATGTAAATGACTTAATCCCTTTGTCTGTCCTTGTTTGTCCCCTCTATGCTTAGCCCCCCACCCCTGTGGGCAATAAAGAAATAAACATATACTTTCGTTCAGAGATGTCTATTAAATACATATTTGAATGAAAATATACATCCATTGTACTCTGAGGTATTTGTCCCTTATCTTTAACCCCAAATACTTCATTCATAGGTAGTGGGTAGCGATTTTCATCACTACTCCAGGGAGTGATGACCCTGCCTGACATGAGTCCAGGGCTCTGCTGGCTCTGGCTGACAGTACCCAGTGTGGGCCCCTATCCAGGCTTACGGAAAGGAGACAACCTTCAAAGAAATCTGGAGTGGAGCCCCGTAGGCAGTTTAGTGTTCGACTCGACACTCTTCCGGCAGCTCCTGCAACCAAGCTGGTGCCAAACGTTATGCTCTTCACTCCTTTGGACTATATCAGCAAGGTCGAGAGAGGAATCCTGACAATTGGGCTACCTAGGATTTTCTTACATCTAGCCCAGGCCTGCGCAAAACTGGAGAGGACATGAAATGTAAAAAAAAACAGACAGTATTAGCTTATTCGCAACTCCATTGTCTTCTGAGACAAAAGGATGCCAACAACAACAACAACAACAACTTCATTCATGATGTTACTCTCATTTTCTATCATTAGCTATCTGTAACTATAATTTCTATCAGTAACTTCATAATAAATCAGCATGTGGCATAGTGGTTAAGAGCGTGGGCTACTAACCCCAAGATTCCGAGTTCGATTTCAGGCGGTGACCTGGATAATAATGATGATGACGATGACGACGACGACAACAACATTGAAAAATACCTTAGGAATGAGAACCTGGGTTCGAAATTTCCTCAAAACACCTGATGAAGGCTGGAGGGTATATCAGCTGAAACTTTGTGTTAACAACAAAGATGAGGACAAATATCCATCAAATGTAAATAATATAGGAAATATATATCAGAACTAATTCAAAATAATTTGTAAACTTATTCTTCCGTATATACAGATTCAAAATAGATAATAAAAAAAAATATTTTTTGCATGGAAACTGAGAAAAAAAAATGTATATGTTAAGAGGTTAATCAAAGTGATGCATGATGGAATCGAACCCAGAACTACATGGTTCCAAAGCAAACTTCTTATCCACCACACAGCTATAACCTTATGACCATTATTTGCATGGAAACTGATAAAAAAAATGTGTATGTTAAGAGGTTTATCAGAATGATGCATGATGGAATCGAACCCAGAACCACATGGTTCCAAAGCAAACTTCTTACCCACCACACAGCTATAACCTTATGACCATTAAGAAAAGTGCTTGCTTTATTTCAGACTTGGAATATCAGTTTGAGGAAGTTAGTGAATGTTATTCATTGCCAAATATAAATTGATCTAATCTCATAGATTATCTGACTTTAACCTTGTCACAAAAGTAACACACACCATATTAAGTTGGAGAAATTCCGTTTGGAATTTATTTACTTATTTCTTACTGCTGCATATTAAACATTCAGCACACAACAGTTTGCCATCAACAATGCCGCCGCTGCCATTATTGTTGTCATCATTGTCGTCGTCGTCGTCATCGTCATCGTCATCATCACCACCACCACCACTACCACCATCATCATCATCATCATCATTGTCATCATCATCATCAACAACATCGTCATTGTCGTCATCATCACCACCACCACCATCACCAGCACCACCACCTCTATCATCCTCAGCATCATCATCATCATCATCAGCACCACCACCACCACCACCATCATCATCATCATCAACACAATCGTCGTCGTTGTCGTTATCATCATCATCATCATCCCTGACACCATCACCACCACTACCACCAGCACTACCACCATTAACAACACATCGTTATTGCCATCATCATCACCACCACCACCACCACTACAACCATCATCATCATCATCGTCATCATCATCATCCCTGAC
>NC_043003.1:14714807-14727307 GCF_006345805.1 Octopus sinensis
ATATGAAAGAAGGTTTGAAAATGCAATTTTAAAAGATGTTTATTCACTTGACTGGTTTCACTTTTTTAGAAAAAGATTGTCAAAAGTAACATGTAAAAGTTTTGTTGTGTTAGGTACTGGTTGTCACAAAATATTACAATACATATAAACATTCTTTGATACTAACAAGAACATGTTAAAAACAGTTTACAAGGGAAAATTTTTGGAAAATATAAAAAAAATTTGATAAGTTCATTAAAATATTGGACACAAAAGATTACAATACATATAAACATTCTTTGATAATAATAAGAACATGTTAAAAACAGTTTACAAGGGAAAATTTTTGGAAAATATAAAAAAAATTTGATAAGTTCATTAAAATATTGGACACAAAAGATTACAATACATATATACATTCTTTGATAATAATAAGAACATGTTAAAAACAGTTTAGAAGGGAAAATTTTGGGAAAATATAAAAAAGTTCATTAAAATATTGGGCACAAAAAGTTGCAATACTTATATACATTCTTTGATAATAATAATATGTTAAAAACAGTTTACTGAAAAAAATTTTTTGAGGAATTATTAACAAGTTCATAAAACCTATTAGGATTTCATTAAAAATCATGTTTGTTTGGAAGTATCTATATATATATATACACAGAAAATTATAAGTTCAAAAATGTCATATTTTGGTGATATATATATACACAGAAAGAGATATATTTAGTTTACAAAATATGCTGAAATGCTGAATCTCCCTGAGAACTAAATTAACCATTTCGTTACAATATTTCTGTTGAGATGTTCTTTGTTTCTTTCAATTACTTTAAATATAACAAAGAATTTAGTAAAATAACTTAGTTATCATGAAGCGAGTGTTAGCAACATAAATTGTGACTAAAGTTTGGTGAAAGATTTTAATTCAAAATTTATATGAAAACAAGACGTTTCTACTCAGAGCCGAGCCGGTTTCAACTGGGCTGGTAATGAAAGGGTTAAGGGTACACACTGATTTCATGAGCAGGCTTTTCTGTTGATCAGATCAACTGAAGCCCTTTTCATCATAACTGATGGAATGCCAGTTATATATATGTGTGTATGTGTGTGCATGTGTGTGTGTATATATATGTATACATACATTTATACATACATACACATACACACATACTTTATTTGTGGATTGACAATGCTGCCATTGGTTTCATGTTGAGAGAAATCTCAACAATTATCAAACTGGTCACATGGGACATTGGTTCGTGTCTCCATCTTGGATGAAAAGACTTTTCAATATTAACATTTGTGTGTGTGTGTGTGTTTGTGTGCACATCTGTGTGTATACATATACCTCTATACATAAACATAATCGTATGTGTGTGTGTATGTGTGTGTGTGTGTGTCTGTGTGTGTGTGTATGTGTGTGTGTGTCTATGTGTGTGTGTATGTGTGTGTGTGTGTATGTGTGTGTGTGTGTAACTGGAAAAGTTTATCAGATGGTGGTCATTCATGCCTAGACTTTTGACCAACCTAATCAGAACTGACCAGAGGCTACACAACAACAACAGCAACAACAACAACAACAACAACAACAACAACAACAACAACAACAACAACAACAACATCAACAACAACAACAACAGCAACGTCCTAACATTGACCGTTTTTAAACATTATTTTAATGATTTCCACTGACACAGACCACCACTGGTCGAGTCTCTTCAAATGAAAATCCAATTTCAGTGTTTAACTTGCTTTCCAACAATCCTCGCTTTCATCTATTATTTCTTGTTGCGTGTGACATTGGTAAAAATAAAATGACTTATTGGGAAGTTGATTCAATTGACTTCATCCCTCCAGCAACAAAACATTGAGTTTTTCCTACTTAAAATAAATCAATATAGTTTATTATGTTAACCGATGGTTTTTCTTTTTTTTTCTACAAGACTCATAGACTCGGTGTATCGATGTCTGTTTCCAAGTACCAATGAAATTACTGATATATTTTCTTTTGATTCTACTCATTCAACTTCAGTCAGCCTTCTCTGTGTGTGTGTATGTGTGTGGCTGTTTTTTTTTCTCTGATAATCTGTATAATTGCCATTCTGTTCGTTCTTATTTCTATCCGCTCACTTCTGCCGATGCCGCCACCGTTACCAAAGTATTTTGTCGAGATACCTGTCTGAGAATAATTTTTCACCCTAAAGTTGTGTGTGTTACAGAAAATTAGGTGAGCTGGTAGAAATGTTAGCACGCCGGGCAAAATGCTTAGCGGTATTTCCTCTGTCTTTACGTTCTGAGTTCAAATTCTGCCAAGGTTGACTTTGCCTTTCATCCTTTTGTCAACGACCTTGCTCAAATCAAATATTTTTAGAAAGTTCACTACCAGTGGCCTAGCATGTATAAAAAGTCAATAGACAACATATTCTCAATATAAAATAGTTTACATTTAAATACAAAAGAAACTATCATTTAACAGGTAATTTTACACGCTAGAAGAAGCAGTCAAAACAACCAAATCCACATTTAAGGGCAATTTTATTTTTCATTCCCTTTGAAAATTGCTCTTAAATGTGGTTTTGGTTGTTTTGACTGCTTCTTCTAGTGTGTAAAATTACCTGTTATAAGATAGTTTCTCTTGTGTTTAAATGTACACTATTTTATGTATGTATATATCATCATCATCATCATCATCGTTTAACGTCCGCTTTCCATGCTAGCATGGGTTGGATGGTTCAACTGGGGTCTGGCAAGCCCGAAGGCTGCACCAGGCCAGTCAGATCTGGCAGTGTTTCTACAGCTGGATGCCCTTCCTAACGCCAACCACTCCGAGAGTGTAGTGGGTGATTTTATGTGCCACCGACACAGGTGCCAGACGAGGCTGGCAGACGGCCACGCTCGGATGGTGTTTTTTATGTGCCACCGACACAGGTGCCAGACGAGGCTGGCTGACGGCCACGCTCGGATGGTGTTTTCTTATGTGTCACCGACACAGGTGCCAGACGGGGCTGGCGGATGGCCACGCTCAGATGGTGTTTGTTACGTGCCCTCAGCACGGAGGCCAGTCGTTGCGGTACTGGCTACGATCACGTTCGGATGGTTTTCTTATGTGCCACCGGCACTGGTACCACAAGGATACAAATTCCATTGATGTTCATCTATTTTGATTTGGTTCGATTTGATTTGATTTGATTCGATTCGATTCTCACTTGCCTCAACAGGTCTTCACAAGTGTCACAAGAAGGAAGGTATGCACAGGTGGACTGACTACGTCCCAGGTAGGGGCCATGGATTATGACTTCACTAGTCTTGCCGGGTCTTCTCACGCACAGCATACTTCCATAGGTCTCGGTCTCTAGTCATTTCCATGGTGAGACCTAACGTCCGAAGGTCGTGCTTCACCACTTCGTCCCAGGTTTTCCTGGGTCTACCTCTTCCACGGGTTCCCTCAACTGCTAGGGATTGGCACTTTCTCACACACCTATCTTCATCCATTCTCGCCACATGACCATATATATATAATATATATATATATATATATAAGAGCCTACCTGAGTAAATAAATATTATTTTTATTGCTGAAAAAGGCGAAACTGCAGTCTAAGATGAACAGAGTTAGTAAAAGTTTTTATCTTCATTTCACTAAATTTATCAAGCTTCTATGTTTCTAGTACTTACTTCGCCTTTAATGTACTTATATATGAATAATATATGGCCTGTGCTAGAAACACCAGCGATAATAATTAATTTTATTTTATCGCATTTTGAATTTGTTTATATATATATATATATATATAATATATATATATATATATATATATGTATGTATATATATATATATATATATATATATATATAATATATATATATATATATATAGCAAATGAAAGACAGATGATGGAATATACGAGAATTTATTATTAATCATGATAATTGTTTCAACACATCTACCACCAATTCCTCTTGGATGGGGCACTCAGCAACTGGTTCAGGAGCATCCGGTGGTGCAGATGTATCTCATCAGGTGATTAATAAATACAATTCATTAAAATGATTGTTCTACAATGTAAGTTTCCGTTTTGTAGAGAGAAAAGTAGTCAGACGGCTTCTTTCAGTTTCTGCTTACTAAATCCACTTACAAGGCTTTGATCAGCCTGAGGCCATAGTAGAAACCTCTTGTCCAATGTGCCATGCGGTGGGATTGAAACCGGAACCATGTGGTTGGGAAGCAAACCTCTTACCACATGACCACACCTGCATCTTTTATTTTATCACTCTTTTAATCTTTTACTTTTTTCAGTCATTTGACTGTGGCCATGTTGGAGCACCGCCTTTAGTCGAGCAAATTGACCCTAGGGCTTATTCTTTGTAAGCATAGTATTTATTCTATTGGTCTCTTTTGCCGAACCGCTAAGTTACGGGGATGTAAACACACCAGCAATGGTTGTCAAGCGATGTTGTGGGGACTAACACAGACACACAAACATATACACACACATACATATATACACACATATATATATATACATATATATACATATATATATATATATATATATATATATACATATATATACATATATATGCATACATACATATATATATACACACACATATAAACGACGGGCTTCTTTCAGTTTCCATCTATCAAATCCACTCACAAGGCTTTGATCATCCCGAGACTGTAGTAGAAGACACTTTCCCAAGGTGCCACGTAGTGGGACTGAACCCAGAACCATGTGCTTCATAAGCAAGCTACTTACCACACAGCCACTCTTATGCCTATACTCTTATTTTTTCTTATGTTTTATATGTATTTAGTTTTTGCGATATCTTTTGAAACATCATCAATGTCTCATAATTAATATCAATATTGATACCAAAATTATTAAAACACTTCTTTTTGTAATTATTCTTTTATTTCTATTCCAATATCTTGTTTTATCCTTCACAATACTTCATTCTTTTCCATAATAAGAATATAACTCGTTTCAACTGGTTTTAACTGGTTTTGAGGTTAAAGATACCTAAGGGAGTATTAAGTAAAACACAGTTGGTCTATTTATTTAGGCTGTACCTTAATACCTGGTGTAACACCTGCAGGTTTAGCACTGACTGCACAACAAACTATACGAATCCAATCTATTAGAAAGATAAAGAATTTGTTACTTTGAAACCAAAACCCGCACAAAGGAACTACTTAACTAATAAGATATATTGGGAGTTGAAATTCTTGTTTCTTCAGGAAATGTCAAAACTCGAAATGTAAATAAAATGATCCACATTTGCTATATCGATGGTGTGGTGGGTATATATACACATGGCAGGTACACATACACACACATGCAGGTACACATATATACATATATATATATATATACATATATATATATATACATACATATATATATTTATATATATATGCATATACATATATATATATATAGATTAATAAATAAATAAAACATATGCATATATACATACATATATGTACGTACCTACCTCTACATGTAAATATACATGCATATATGGGTACAGGACACCTAAAAAACGTTGAACACAATGAGAAACGAAAACATAAACACAAAACCAAGGAAATGGACATTTTTTTTAAAACAACGAAAAAATAGAGTACAGGACATACAAAACAAGGAAAATTCCCCTTCTTCAGTCGCTTTAATTTCATCTACTCCACATTTCGAAGGTCAAGGTGATATATGACTTCAATGAAATTTTCCTTCCCGCGAAAATCAAATTAAATAAAATTTGAGATTTTTTTGCGGAGGTGTAAAAATGGTAACAAAAACAGGACAGTAACAACATATATATATATATATATATATATTCTTTTACTTGTTTCAGTCATTTGATTGTGGCCATGCTGAAGTGCAACCTTTTAGTTGAGCAAATCGCCCCCAGGACTTACTCTTTGTGAGCCTAGCACTTTTTCTATCGGTCTCTTTTGATGAACTGCTAAGTAATGTGGATGTATACACACCAGCATTGGTTTTCAAGTGATGTTGGGGGGACATTAAATGATGATGATGATGATATATATATATATATGTATGTATGTATGTATGAATGAATATATATATATAGTTGAAATTTACAAAAAAACAAAAGACAAAGACAAGCGTTTAAACAACAAGCAGGTGTATTAGTCTGACACCCAGGAAGGTGAGAAAGTCATTTATATTTTGAGCCAACGCTCTTCAACCGAAAGGAACATGAGGAAATAAACAGAATGAAAATTAAAAAAACTTGTTGATTTAGTGGTCATAAATATATACACATATACATATATACACATACATATACACACATATATATATAAGGACATGTGTAAAAATATATACATATAATGCCTATATGTATGAGTATATATGTATGAGTGTAAAATATATATTATATATACTCATCTGTATATATAAATATATGTGTAGTGTGTATAACAAAATTTTATATCTTGGACATAGAGTTACCCAAAGTTTCGCATCCTGAAAGCGAAAGTTTGTGGACAGCTCGTCAGACGCTATATAAAGACAAAAATTTTAAATTTCTATCTCATGGACATGAGGAAATGCTCAGAAATTGAGAAATATTTCTTAACAAAAAAATAACTTTAATGAGGATGGGTTGTCTCCCCTGAACCAGAGGTGAAAAAATAAAACAACCTTTATAGACCCAAAGAGGCCCAACTAGCAAATGGGGAGATCCAGTTTTCCAGTAAGTAGCACTTGAAGTGAATACATTTAAAAAAAACCTTGCTTATGGCCACATCACATTGAAAGCACCGGTTCTCGTCCGATCACCGAAGTTAAGCAATGTCAAGCCTAGTTAGTACTTAGATGGGTAACCATTTGGGAAACCTAGGTGTTGTAAATGTCTTTCTATCTTATAGGCACAGGAGTGGCTGTATGGTAAGTAGCTTGCTTACCAACCACATGGTTCCGGGTTCATACCCACTGAGTGGCACCTTGGGCCTGAAATTTTGGGGGTGTCTTCTTTCAGTTTCTATCTATCAAATCCACTCACAAGACTTTGGTTGGCCCAGGATATAACAAAAGGCACTTGTCTAAGGTGACATGCTGTAAGATTGAACCCAAAGCTAAGAAGATGGGAAGCAAGCTTCCTATCACACAACCATGCTCTCTCTGTTGATTATGGTGGCAAGGGTTTTGGTTAATCTGTTCATTGGAGCAACATGCTCATGGAATTATGATAATGATGATGATGAATTTTGAATCTTCCATTATATATTTCTTTACTACCCACAAGGGGCTAAACACAGAGGGGACAAACAAGGACAGACGAAGGGATTAAGTCGATTACATTGACTCCAGTGTGTAACTGGTACTTAATTTATCGACCCCGAAAGAATGAAAGGCAAAGTCATGGAATTAACATGCAAGTGGCTGAGCACTCCACAGACATACATACCTTTAACGTAGCTCTCAAGGAGGTTCAGCATGATACAGAATGAAAGCGGCGAGCTGGCAGAAACATTAGCACGCCGGGTGAAATGCTTAGCGGTATTTCGTCTGCCACTACGTTCTGAGTTCAAATTCCGCTGAGGTCGACTTTGCCTTTAATCCTTTTGGGGTCGATAAATAAAGTACCAGTTGAGCACAGGTGTCGATATACATTGACTTAATCCCTTTGTCTGTTCTTGTTTGTCCTCTCTATGTGTAGCCTCTTGTGGATAGTAAAGAAATAAGAATGTGACGAGGTTTGGTCCTTTGAATTACAGGTACCAACCCATTTTTGCCAGCTGAGTGGACTGGAGCAACGTGAAATAAAGTGTCTCACTCAAGGACACAACACATCACTGGGAATCGAACTTATAACCTTACAATCATGAGCTGGATATCCTTAACCACCGAGCCACACACTTTCCACAAACAACCATGCATGCACCATCTAAAACAATTAATGAAAGCATTATACATGTTACCAAGCCATAATCCCTTACAAATAACGGCTGGGGATACTGAACAGTTCATTGTTTTTATTGTTATTAAAACAGTGGATGGAGTGAGCAAATAAGATATTTGTATGCTGGAACAATAGATCTCCAGAACCTTCTATTTTTTTTTTTCTCTCTCTCTCTCTCTCTCTGTAATCTTTGGCCAGAATGATTGATGTTTCTGTTTTCAACCTTCACTCTGCTAATCAAAGCTTATGACTGTCTTTTGACTCGCACTGAAAGCATTTCATAGTGAAATTGTTTTTCATGAATTTTTTTGTTTTTTTATTCAAACAAAACGAAATGGCTGCTTGAAATGTTAACCTTTTCAAGTTCACATCTGTTGGTAAGATTTATAATGACTGCTTCTTCAAGTTGACAAGTATTGTTGTCTCTGTTCTAATCTTTTTGATATCATATTCTCTGAGACCCATTTTTAATTCTAAGATACAAAGAAAAAAAACACCAAAAAAAAAACTTCTCCTTTTTCAAGTTTTTCTGGTGCTGGTGCCATATTGAAAAGCACTGGTGATGGTGTCATGCAAAAAATAGTGGCGCTGGTGCCATGTTAAAAATACTGGTGCTGGTGATGCATAAAATGCACTGGTGATGGTGCCACATGTAAAGCACTTAGTGCACTCTGTAAAGTGGTTGGCGTTAGGAAGGGCATCCAGCTGTAGAAACCATGCCAAAACAGACTAAAGAACTTGGTGTGGCCCCTTGCTCTAACCAGTTCCTGTCAAGTTGTCTATCTCATGCCAGCAAGGGGATCAGACATTAAATGATGATGATAATGATGATGATGAATTTTGAATCTTCCATTATATATTTCTTTACTACCCACAAGGGGCTAAACACAGAGGGGACAAACAAGGACAGACAAAGGGATTAAGTCGATTACATCAACCCCAGTGCGTAACTGGTACTTAATTTATCGACCCCGAAAGGATGAAAGGCAAAGTTCACCTCAGCGGAATTTGAACTCGGAACGTAACGGCAGATGAAATACGGCTACACATTTCATCCGGCGTGCTAGCTCGCCGCCTTGAATCTTCCATTATAATCTTAAGTAAGTCTATATGTGAAGTTACTTTCCAAATGCCAATTCAATGGAAACAAACTTAGTTATATTATTAAATCTTTCTGCATTCTTGATTATCTTAATCATCAATAGACTGATGGCATATTTTATTAACGATATAAACCATGTGAAGGTGTTGTGATTCGAAATCGAATCGCTGGATACACGGTCAGACATCATGAGCAAGCCACTATAGTTTCACATGATTGGTCTATTAACTGACCAATCAATGTGAAGGATAGCATAGACAGGTCTTCTTGAACCTTAAAGAATTCAGCTTCTGGTCTCTTATATTTTTCTTTATTGCCCACAAGGGGCTAAACATAGAAGGGGACAAACAAGGACAGACAAAGGGATTAAATCGATTACATCGACCTCAGTGCAAAACTGGTACTTTATTTATCGACCCCCGAAAAGATGAAAGGCAAAGTTGACCTCGGCGGAATTTGAACTCAGAATGTAAAGACAGATGAAATACGGCTAAGCATTTCGCCTGGTGCGCTAACGTGTCTGCCAGCTCGCTGCCTTTTCTGGTCCCTTATAAAAACCATTCAGCATGCACTTCTACCAGCCAGATGACTCATGAAGGTGGCTAAGACTGATGGTGCAGATAGATAACAGAAACCTCAGTGGCTATGAATACGGCACAGTTGTTTCCAGTTATTCAGTTCTATATTTAAGAGATGAGGAATTATGTACATTATTTACATTATTTACATTTGACGGATATTTGTCCTCATCTTGTTTGTTGTTAACACAACGTTTCGGCTGTTAGACCCTCCAGCCTTCTTCAGGTGTCTTGGAGAAATTTTGAACCTGGGTTCTCATTCCTAAGGTATTTTTCGATGTTATTATTATTATTATTATTATTATTATTATTCAGGTCACTGCCCATGGACATATGGCGTAGTGGTTAAGAGAGCAGGCTACTAACCCCAAGATTCCGAGTTCGATTCCAGGCAGTGACCTGAATGATGATGATGATGATGATGATGGTGATGGTGGTGGTGGTGGTGGTGGCATCGAAAAATACCTTAGGAATAAGAACCCATGTTCGAAATTGCCCCAAGACGTCTGATGAAGGCTGGAGGGTATATCACCCAAAACGTTGTGTTAACAACAAACAAGATGAGAACAAATATCCGTCAAATGTAAATAATGTAAATAATGTGTTTCCAGTTATGTTGGGCAAGCTGCATTTTGCCATAATCAATAGTTTGCTGTAAACGCCAAGCAGTATCTCTCTCGCAGTTTGTAATTATTGCTGTTGTTACCTGCAAAGGTCCAATGCAGTTTTGTCTTTATGTGCGATAATAGAATCTTGTATCAATTATTCACTGATGTTGTTCAATAACTTCTATACACGTAGGCGTAGGAGTGGCTGTGTGGTACATAGCTTGCTTACAAACCACATAGTTCCGGGTTCAGTCCCACTGCGTGGCACCTTGGGCAAGTGTCTTCTACTACAGCCTCGGGCCGACCAAAGCCTTGTGAGTGGATTTGGTAGACAGAAACTGAAAGAAGCCTATCGTATATATGTATATATGTGTGTGTGTGTGTGTGTGTCTGTGTTTGTTTGTGTGTCTGTGTTTGTTCCCCCAACATCGCTTGACAGCCGATGCTGGTGTATTTACGTCCCCGTAACTTAGCAGTTCAGCAAAAGAAACTGATAGAATAAGTACTAGGCTTACAAAGAATAAGTCCTGTTGTCAATTTGCTCGACTAAAGGCAATGCTCCAGCATGGCCATAGTCAAATGACTGAAACAACTAAAAGAGTAAAGAACTCAAGAAACATACTTTCCTTCATCAATTCAACCGGTCAGCACCACAGCATCCAACACCACCACCAACAACAACAACCAAGTAATGTAAGTATACGTTGGGCTCAGACGATAAATCCTAGAAGTCCAATGGATAATATTGCATAAATTATTCCGAGTCTTCTGAAAGTTTACTTTTTTTAAAGAGTAGTGGGAAACAATGTAGGAAATTACACCAAATTCTGTTAAAATTAGTATATAAACTTCTGGATGTCCAAAAAATCAGAATAAATGTTGATATGAAATTGGATCTCTTCCTCCTCTTGAGTCAAACCAAGTGACAAAGGTAATTCCATTCAGATCAACAATGACCAAGAATATCTTTAACCCTTTTGTTACCAACCCGGATGAAACTGCCTCTGGCTCTGAGTACAAATGTCTTCTTGCTTTCATAAGATTTGAATTAAAATCTTCCACCAAACCTTAGTCACAGTTTATGTTCCTAACACCAGCTGAATGATTACTAAGTTATTTTACTATATTCTTTGTTATATTTAAAATTAATTGAAAGAAACACAGAGCATCTCAAAATAAATATGGTAACAAAGGGTTAAAATATATAAAAGAGAAATAATTCTTAACTCTTTTGATACCAGCCCGGCTGAAACTGCCTCTGGCTCTATAGTACAAACGTCTTGTTTTCATAAGTTCTGAATTAAAATTTTCCATCAAACCTTAGTCACAATTTATGTTCCTAACACTAGCTGAATGATAACTAAGTTATTTTACTAAATTCTTTTTTATAATTAAAAATATTTGAAACACAGAGCATCTCAAAATAAATGCAGCAACAAAAGGACGGTTTGTCTGCCTTCTTACTCATTAAGACTTTGGCTCTAAGGCCCTTTCGATTCTAATCCTTGCTTCCACACCTGAAACTTCTTCTCTAGTTCTGATAGTGACTCAGCAATTAGGGCAAGGTCATTAGCATTGAGGAGCTCCCAGGAGCATCCTGTCTTGAATTTCTCTGTTATTGCTTGGAGGACTATGATGAATAAGAGGGGGCTGAGCACTGATCGTTGGTGGACCTCCTACCCCTACCTGGAATTCTCCACTGTACTTGTTGCCAACCCTCACCTTACTGACAGCATCCCTGTACATGGCTTGCACAGCTCTCACTAACCATTCATCTATTCCTAGTTTCCTCATTGACCACCAGATAAGGGATCAGAGGACCCTTTCAAAGGCTTTTTCCATGTCAATGAAAGCCAGACAGGTACAGAAGTTTATCTTCAACTAGGTATTTCTCCTGCTGCTGTCTTACCAGAAATATAGCATCAATGGTGCTTTCCCCTGGCACTAACCCAAACTGGATCTCATCTAGGTTGACTCTCTTCCTAATTAGTTGGGCTATGACCCACACCGTGACCTTCATTACCTGGTCCAATAAATATATATATATAAATCATCATCATCATCATCATTGTTTAACATCAGCTTTCCATGCTAGTATGGGTTGGACGATTTGACTGAGGTCTGGCGAACCAGACTCCAATCTGATCTGGCAGAGTTTCTACAGCTGGATGCCCTTCCTAACACCAACCACTCCGAGAGTGTAGTGGGTGCTTTTACGTGCCACCGGCATGAGGGCCAGTCAGGCGGTACTGGCAACGGCCACACTCAAATGGTGCTTTTTTATGTGCCACC
>NC_043003.1:14729807-14739807 GCF_006345805.1 Octopus sinensis
ACTTCCTGTAGGGATGGTAAGCCTGGTATCATTTTCAAATAGGTTTCAGTACCTTTTTTATCATTCCTAGAGATCCTACAATCACTGGTACTGTAGTCGCCATGAGATGCCACTTTTTTCGATTTCTATTAGCAAGTCTTTATATTTACTGATCTTGTCAAATTCTTTCGCCGCTATATTGTGATCACAGGGAATACTCATGTCAATTAATAAACACACCTTTTTTGTCTGATCTTTTATAATAATATCCAGTTAATTTATTATTATTATTATTATTATTAGTACTACTACTACTACTACTATTACTACTACTACTATTATTATTATTATTATTATTATTATTATTATTATTATTATTATTATTATTACTTTTTTTTCTTCTTTCAAATTTGCTTCCATTTCTTGCCGAGTGTCTTCCCGACTCCTAGAGCAAAGGAACTCATAGTATACATTGGTAGGCCATTAAACCAAACACAATAGTTCGTTCATTTTCTTTTTTTTTTTTTAAGTTAAATTAAAATACATGAGCAGCAACAGTTCTCACATCGACAATGCTCTTCTCAATACGTGTGATGTACCAGTTAAGACAATCTTTTGCACTTCTTGCAGGGATTGTAAGCCAGGGATCATTCTCATATAATTTTCGGTTCCCTTCTTGATCATTCCTAGTGCTCCTACGATCACTAGTATTGTAACTGCCTTGAGATGCCACATTTTCTCAATTTCAATGAGTAGGTCTTTATATTTTCTGAGCTTGTCAAACTCTTTCGCTGAGATATTATGATCACAGGGGATGCTCATGTCGATCAATAAGCAAACTTTATTGTTTTGGTCTTTCACAACAATATCTGGTTTATTGGCCTTGATAGTTCGGTCTGTATGTACTGGAAAGTCCCACAGAATGGTTACATTTTCTCCTTCAGTTACAGCCTCAGGGTGGTGACTATACCACTTGTCGGCAGTTTTGATATTGTAATGCCGACTTATTAGCCAGTGTAGATATTGGCCAACTCTGTCATGTCTTAATTTATACTCCACTGGTGCTAAGACTTTACATCCAGAGATTAGGTGGTCCACTGTTTCAATCATGTCGTTGCAGAATCGGCATTTTGGGTCTGCTCCATTTTTCATCACATTGGCCTGGTAGTTCCGGGTTATAGGCTTTGATCTTGAGCAGCCAGGATGAAACCTTTGCTCTCTGCTTTTAGCCCTGAGCTCCGTAGCCACTGATGGGTTTGCTTCTGGTCAACATCAGCTTGTTTGCTGCGGGCCACATATTTGCCGTGCAGAGGTTTCTCCTCCCACCTATCAGCCAATTGCTCGTGCGCTTTTTTTGTTGCCATTATTTTTACCTTCTTTGCAACAATAGTTGCCATACTTCCCTCGGGTTGTTCAGTTTGGGTATCCTGCACGAGATCAATAGCAAATTTTTTGCTTTCCTTTATGATAGAATGAAGCTTCTTTCGTCTCTCGTGATTTTCCACGAGCTTTAGCATCCAGTCATTCGTTATTTCGAGATATTTGGCCAGTCCAATTGTGGTTGTTTTGTAAGCTAGTTCAAATTGGATCAGGCCTCGACCTCCTTGGGCTCTGGGAAGGTAAAGGCGATCTACATCTGCCTTTGGGTGGTGCATCCTATTACAACTCAGCAGCTTGCGTATTTTCCTATCTATATTCTTTACTTCACTCATATTCCATTTCAACACATTGTAGCTATAAGTAACAACTGGAACTGCTAAGGAATTTATAGCGAACACCTTGTTACGTGCATTTAGTTCAGATTTCAGGACTGCACAAACTCTTCTATAACATTCCTTCCTGATCTACTCTTTCATGCTTGCATGCTGAATACCAGAGCCTTCATTTATCTCTAAATATTTGTAGGTTTGTTCTTGCTCAAGCTCTCTTATGACTGTGTCAACATCTAACATGACTGAATTTAGATGTGATTATTACTATTATTATTATTACTACATTTTTTTTTCTTCTTTCAAATTTTCTTCCATTTCTTGCCGAGTGTCTTCCCGACTCCTAGGGCAAAGAAACTCATAGTGTATATTGGTAGGCCATTAAACCAAACTCAGTAGTTCGTTCATTTTTTTTTTATTTTTTTTTTAAAGTTAAATTAAAATACATGAGCAGCAACAGTTCTCACATCGACAATGCTCTTCTCAATACGTGTGATGTACCAGTTAAGACAATCTTTTGCACTTCTTGCAGGGATGGTAAGCCAGGGATCATTCTCATATAATTTTCGGTTCCCTTCTTGATCATTCCTAGTGCTCCTACGATCACTGGTATTGTAACCGCCTTGAGATGCCACATTTTCTCAATTTCAATGAGTAGGTCTTTATATTTTCTGAGCTTGTCAAACTCTTTCGCTGAGATATTATGATCACAGGGGATGCTCATGTCGATCAATAAGCAAACTTTATTGTTTTGGTCTTTCACAACAATATCTGGTTTATTGGCCTTGATGGTTCGGTCTGTATGTACTGGAAAGTCCCACAGAATGGTTACATTTTCTCCTTCAGTTACAGCCTCAGGGTGGTGATTATACCACTTGTCGGCAGTTTTGATATTGTAATGCCGACTTATTAGCCAGTGGAGATATTGGCCAACTCTGTCATGTCTTAATTTATACTCCACTGGTGCTAAAACTTTACATCCAGAGATTAGGTGGTCCACTGTTTCAATCATGAGTTACAGCCTCAGGGTGGTGATTATTATTATTATTATTATTATTACTATTATTATTATTATTATTATTATTATTATTATTATTATTATTATTATTATTATAAGGTAGTGAGTTTGTAGGAAGTTAGCTTCCTAGTGAAAATGCTTAGTGTCTTTACATTCTGAGTTCAAATTCCGCCGAGGTTGACTTTGCCTTTCATCTTTTCAGGGTTGATGAATTAAGTACTAGTTATGCACTGGGGTCAATGTAATTGACTTGTCTCCTCACCCAAAATTTCAGGCCTTGTGCTAATACTAGTAAGGGTTATTATTATTATTATTGTTATTAAGGCAGGCATGGCTGTGTGGTATGAAGCATGCTTCTCAGTACATGGTTCCTGGTTCATTCTCACTGCCTGGTACTTTGAGCAAGTGTCTTCTATTATGGCCTCAGGCCAACCTATGCCTTCTGAATGAATTTGGTAGACAGAAACTGAAAGAAGCCCATGAGATATATATTTACATTTATATATGCGTATATGCCTATTTATATATTTATATATGTTATAGGTGAATATATATATATATATATATATATATATTATATATATATATATATATATGTAACTATATATATATAAATATGTATATGTATATATATGCACATATATATATAAATATCTCTCTCTATATATATATAGTAAGAAGCTTGCTTCCCAATCACATGGTGTTCCGGGTTCAATCCCACTATGAGGCAAGTGTCTTCTGCTATAGCCTTGGGCCTACCAAAGCCTCGTGAATGGATTTGGTAGATGGAAACTGAAAGAAGCCCGTTGTATATATGTATATATATGTATATGTTTGTGTGCCTGTGTTTGTCCCCCAACTGATGGTGGTGTGTTTACGTCCCTGTAACTTAGCGGTTCGGCAAAAAGAGACCGATAGAATAAGTAATAGGCTTACAAAGAATAAGTCCTGGGGTTAATTTCTTCGACTAAAGGCGGTGCTCCAGCATGGCCACTGTCAAATGACTGAAACAAGTAAAAGAATAAAAGAATACACACACACACACACATACACACATATATATATATGTGTGTATAATTAAGAGAAATAACCTCTATTAAGTAATTCAATAGTAAGAGACTTTATATCATATAGAAAAATTTAAATATACTATAATAAATATTATTTTAAAAAATCACTAAATTAAATAAACATTAATATTTAGAGACAGATAGTCATGGCTGATATATATACACATATAAATAATTTAATATACACAAATTAGAAAACTGCAAGTAATAGTTTCATGCTTTAGAGATACAATAAATTGGAAGATTTATTTACAAGCTTTGTATCTCTAAGCAACCTTTCAGGCTTGGTGCATATCTTGAGATGTATTTAAAAATCAGAACGCTGATCTATGAGAAAACTTGAGAGAAAAAAATGAGAAGAAAAATGCAAAGAAGGCTGATACAAAAAAGTGTAATGAAAAGAAAGAAAGAAGAGAAAAGTAACAAAACCCAAGATCTTCATCCTCTTCGAGCTTTGAGGAAATCATAATTAATCTAACTGGTGAAGAATAATATAACAGAGATGAGGCTAAAGTCTGTGGAAATAGCTATTTCTGCAGAAATCCAGAACAGGTGGTGTTCTCCAGTTTGACAAATAAATTTGTCCATGTGCTTATATTTACTTAAAACTTTCTGACCTGTATGTCTAAACCATCATCATCATCATCATCATCATCATCATCAACATCATCATCACCATCATCATCATCATCATCATCATCATCATCACCACCACCACCACCACTGCCGCTGCCACCACTACCACCGCCGCCACCGCTGCCACTGCCGCCACCGCCACCACCACCACCACCACCACCACCATCATCATTTAACGTCCACTCTCCATGATGGCATGGGTTAGACAGTTTGACTGGAGCTGGTAAACTGGAGAACTGCACCAGGTTCCTGTCTGCTTTGGAATGGTTTCTACAGCTGGATACCTTTCCTAATGCCAACCACTTCAAGAGTGTAATGGGTACTTTTACATGCCAGCGGCAATGGTCCTTTTTACATGGCACTGGCACCAACCATAACTACAATTTATGGGTGCCATTTATATGGCACCAGCAATGACCACAACTAGGTGGTCATTTACATGGCGGTGGCAATAACCACAATGATTCATGAGTGTTCTCTACATGGTACTGGCAATGAGTATAAGTACAATTCATGGTGCCATTTATATGCCATCCGTAGGCATAGGAGTGGCTGTGTGGTAAGTAGCTTGCTTACAAACCACATGGTTCCAGGTTCAGTCCCACTGCTTGGCACCTTGGGCAAGTGTCTTCTACTATAGCTTCGGGCCAACCAAAGCCTTGTGAGTGGATTTGGTAGATGGAAACTGAAAGAATCCTGTTGTATATGTATATATATATATGTATATGTGTATGTGTGTGTATATGCTTGCTCCCCCACCATCGTTTGACAACCGATGCTGGTGTGTTTACGTCCCTGTCACTTAGCGGTTTGGCAAAAGAGACCAATAGAATAAGTACTAGGCTTACAAAGAATAAGTCCTGTGATCGATTTGCTCGACTAAAGGCGGTGCTCCAGCATGGACACAGTCAAATAACTGAAACAAGTAAAAGAGTAAAGAGTATATAATTTATTAACAAAATTGCAGAGTGATTCATGGGCCACCAGTTTTGTGCATTGCCACATTTGAACCCCATGGTGAAGAAAACTAATTAAGAACCCATGAAAATGGAACAGCACCATACTGAAGAAGAGGAAAATAATGAGAGTCAGGATATGGAATCACCAAGAATTTTTAGTAACTAAAGCATTGTCTGAGATTTCCCAGAATTTAAATCAAAACAATAGCTGTTCTCCCCCCAAAAAATATACACCAACAGGGAGAGATTCAGAAACAAACAAATAAATGGTTACAACTACTTTAAGGAATTATACAATCAGACGAAAATATGTGAAACAACAAATATTGAGACATGTTTTTTGAGTAAATAATTAATCTTATTGCTTTTGCTAATCTTTCTTCAATGTAGGCGTAGTAAACATATTTATAGATGTTTAATATTGAGGAGTTTTTTCTCGAGACGTTATTTAGAAGTTTTGCAATGTTTTTGCGTCTAGGAATACTCTAAAAGAATGTAACTCTTGTTTATGTTATTTATATTATTTATATTATTTATATTATTTAGCTGGTGGCATTTTATGCCATTTCATTTAATGACAGTAAGTTCCCAAAAGTCTATCAACAACATTAAGTAAGGACTGAGTGTGGGTGAGTGCATGTGTGTGTGTGTGTGTGTGTGTGTATGTATGTGTGTGCGTGTGTGTGTGTCTACATATATATATGTGTGTGTGTGTGTGTATGTATGTAGATAAAACTGACTTGGAAAGGGATGCATGGCATTCGATCAAATAATAATATAAATAATATATAAATATATGCATAAATACATACATATATGTACATACCTACATCTATATGTATATATACATGCATATATGGGTACAGGACATAAAAAAATATGTTGAACACAATGAGAAACGAAAACATAAAATCAAAAACATAGAAACAAACTTTTTTTCCGAACAATGAAAGAGTAAACAGAGAAACAAGACATAGTCAGTTGACTGTGGCCATGCTGGAGCATAATATATATATATATATATATATACATATGCATGTACATATATGTATGCACATATACACACACCCTAAAAATATTATGCACATGACACCACTCCCCATATCATACACTCCATCCCCATAGGAATGCCATCACTTAATAATGCATACTTCTCCTACAAATACTTTAAGATAACCCTTACCAGCCTCACAGCATACCCAACCAAGGGGCATAACTCCTAACCTAATCCCCTGGCTCTTTTTCGTTTCACCACTCTTTTTCAAAGCAGCCACAGACCCGTTGTGTTATTCCACCACCAACAATAAGAGAGCAGTCACCATATCCTCTTCCATAGCGGCTAACCCTGATGAGCACAAGGTTATATAACCAGACTGTTTCTTTCTGTAAAGGATAAGGTTGTGGGGGGTAGTTTATGTTAGTGTGTGGTGTGTAATGTGTGTGGGGGTATAATGTGTGTGAAGGGGTATATGTCAGGGGTGGTAAGAGACAGTCTGTTTTGTAGGGTGTCCGCCTTATAGGGATGTGCATGCATGCATGGGTGCATTGGCATGTACTTCAGTCAAACTCTTTGCTAGGCCCGAGGCCATTGGTGAAAGGTCAAGGCCGTTGACCTGTGGTTGTAGTCATGTTGGGGCACGCAAGTACATACATATACATGTATGTATATAAAACCAAAATACAGCCGGCATGATCAACATGCCTAGGTTAACTCAGTATATCTACTGGGACATCCCTTCCTTTATGCATGCAGCTGATGTGACACAAACTGCAGAGATTGATGCAACACAATTAGATGCACAAATTCCTACCCATAATGGACAGTTGCAGGATGAGCTGAAATGGTTGTCATACTGAATAAAGACTAGTGTTAAATCTATTTGCTGATTCCTTCATTAATTATATATATATATATATATATATATATATATATAATATATATATATATATATATATATATATGATAAAGGTGAGAAATTGCCTTGAGGAATTTGAGCGTGGCCGTTGCCAGTACCGACCGACTGGCCCTTGTGCCGGTGGCACGTAAAAGCACCCACTACACTCTCGGAGTGGTTGGCGTTAGGAAGGGCATCCAGCTGTAGAAACTCTGCCAGATCAGATTGGAGCCTGGTGCAACCATCTGGTTCCCCAGACCTCAGTCAAATCGTCCAACCCATGCCAGCATGGAAAGCAGACTTTAAACGATGATGATGATGATGATGATGATGATATACATACATACATACATACATACATGTATATATATATATATATACATATATATATATATATATACATATACATATATATATATTTATATATACATATATATACACTTCTTATAGATCAAATGATACTGAATATATAAAGTAACAACATTGTATATGTTTAAATTCTTTATTTACAAAGAACTCAATTACCTATCATTTTCGATTTTTGTAATTTGACAAAAAAAATGAAAGAAACATAAAAATAAAAACCTTCCAAAAAATCATTTTCATTAATAATGTATGTGAATTTATCAGTAATCCGCCTATGTTTTAACTTGATTATCTTAAAAACTAATGTTATTCTGTCTAAATGAATAACTATCAATTATATTATAAATATTATATTATATTATATTACAGTCATCATAACCATTATCATCATCAACATAATCATACAAGAATCTCAGCAGTGAATTGGCACAGTTCTTAGAGTGTTGGTTACAGTAGTTTGGAATATTTGTTTTGACCATTGATGCTGCAAGTTCAAATCCTTCTGAGGTCAGCTTCACCTTTCATCCTTTTGGAAGTTATTAAAATAGGTAAATTGTACCAATCCAGGATAAGTTTGGCACTGTTGTTAGGGTGTCAGATTGTTTGTTCAGATTCTTGGTGCTCTAGGAAGAAAATCCTGCTGTACCCACCTTCACATTTCATTTTTTAGGACCAATTATACAGTAAAACAAGCAACCCCCCTGCACCCCGTCCAATTGACGGTGCTGAGTTGTCAAACATTTAAACCAAATTTTCTCAAAACAACTTGTCTGACCGTCCCATAGGCCTCCCCTTTGAGAAACACTGATTTAACCTAAATTTGAGACACCAGCAAAAGAAGAAATAAAGATAGACTTTTTTCTATTCCAAAGAAAAACGATTTTATTCACACAAATATGCAACCGAAGAGTTTAAAGTACCAGTAATGATAAGGCTGTTGACTGGGAGAACACAAACATGGTTTAAATAGTAAGCTTGGCAGGAAAGAAACATGACTTTAAGCAGTACAAAAACAACAAAAAATGGAAGGTGCAGTTATGTACAGGTTGACGGAAGAAAAGCAGGGCAAAAACGGCTTTATCGATTGCATTCTCACCTGGAATCGATTTTTTTGGTATCTACATATCAAATTTGAGTGCAATTGGATGGAGGATGCTCGAGATCCTAGAAGACACATAGACAGACAGACAGAATGGATTTTATATAAGAGATAGTACTAACCCAGCACTGAGAATTGGTAAAATTATATTAACTTCAAACAGGATGCCTTGCTTTTTTTCTTATGATTCTTTGTGTCCAACAGCACTGGATTAACCATAAAGCAAAATAAGCATGTACTTAGGATATCAACGGAAAGGGAGGCACCAAAAAAAATGGTAAATAGTTTAAGGTACAAAAGAAATTACTTTAAATTTGCTAACATAATGTTTGGGATACCTTATCTTTTCTATGTATAGAAGCAGATGTGATACATATAATTAATTTTGAGAATCTGATCAAAGACTTTGCAATTCAAAAAAGTCGGAAAAAATTGTTCAAATACAAATAAAGTGAAAGTATTCAAAGATAAACGTTATTTTCCAACTTTTTGAAAAATAAAAAAATTATTTTATGATTTTTCATTGTTTATATTTTGAATTACAAACATATGGTACCACGTAAAAAAAGGACTGGTGATGGTGTAATGTAAAATGCACCCGGTACACTCTGTAAAGTGGTTGGCATTAGGAAGGGCATCCAGCTGTAGAAATCAAACCAAAACAGCATATGGAACTTAGTATGGTCCTTGGTCTTACCATCTCCTATCAAACCGTCCAATCCATGCCAGATTAGAAAATGAATGTTAAATGATAATGATAATGGAGGCACCAAAATCTTGCAAGTGCTTAGAACTTCCATGGATCTTAATCTAGCCCTCATGTTCTACATACAAATCCACAAATTCCACCATGGCCTACTTTGGCTAGCAGACTTAATCTTTTGTCCAGTTTGATGCCATCTCTTAGTATATCTTTAGCAGAGTTCACGCTGTTGGGAACCTCCAGTTTGAGGAAACATTTATCTTTTCCTCACACCAGTCTGAGAGGCCTTGTAAAGAATTATAGGCACTGCCCTTCTCACTTAGTGGAGATGCATGGTTTAGTAGTTAGGATGTTGGGTTCATGATCTTAATATTGTGGTTTTGATTCCTGGACTGGGTGATGTGTTGCGTTCTTGAGCAAGACACTTCATTTCCCGTAGCTCCCTTCCATTCAGCTGGCAAAATTAGTAACCCTGTGATGAATGAGCGTCTCATGCAGGGGCTGTGTGAATGAATATATGCAACACAGAAACTGGGAGAATGGTTCAAAGTGGAGACAAAGGATCG
>NC_043003.1:14744807-14752307 GCF_006345805.1 Octopus sinensis
CTTCTTGCTCATGTGTCCAACTGATTAAAAATTGTATTTATTTATGCAGCTGAGGACAGCCCTGCATTCAAATTGATGTAATGATTGCATTGTTCAATTAAATGGAGCCGCTTGAAACGGTTGTACTGCATCACCTCTTGATATCTTGTTGCTTATTTTGATATATATATATATATATATATATAATTATTATTTTTATTATTATTTTTATTATTATTATTTTGCAATTTGCTTAATCATCAGTATATTATTGTTATTTTTATTTTAATATTTCTATTATATGTAATTTTCTAGATGGTGTAATTTTCTAGATGGTGTAATTTTCTAGATGGTGTAATTTAATTGTTCATTTTGAATTGATAAAAGGTGTTTTTTTCTAATTTATATATATATATATATATATTTAAGTATGCTAGGCCACTGGTATAAATTGATATTGTATAATAATATCAATTTCTACTCTCATTATTTAACTTATATATATATAATGATATACATACATAGTGTAAACAGAGTTAGCAGTTATAATAACCAACAAAGGGATAAAATATCCCTTTGATAATCATGTTAGTAATTTTTCTTATATATATTTTCTTGATAACTTCTTTCCTTAAAATTTTTAAACATCTTCGCCCCGCACTTAAATTGCAACTACCCATTAATAAATTGTAGTATTCCTAAGACCATTTCTAGCTCACTCTTTTAACTACGGACCTCGTAGCCCCTAGATGGTAAATTATATGCTTTTAACATATTGGGCTTCTAGACATTTTTTCTTGGCCTTGTTTTCTTTTCTTTTCCTTCTTCCTTTTGCTTATATTGTATTCTCTTGTTTTTTACTCTGACGAAGCTTCACGCCTTAATTCCAATCTCCAATGAAGTCAAAGAACTTTATTTTTGCATTTATTTATAGACAGCATTTTGGCAACAGATCAGAAACAGCTGTAAGATATGCTATGTCACCTATTTGTTATGTCATGCTTTGTATTAAAAAATAAGCTATAAATGTGGTCCAATCGATGTGTTTGTTAATCTGAGGTTTTCTCCATTTTCTGATTATTTGAATATACACACACACACACATATAAATATATATATATATATGGCGGAGTGGTTGGCGTTAGGAAGGGCATCCAGCCGTAGAAACACTGCCAGATTTGACTGGGCCTGATGAAGCCTTCTGGCTTCACAGACCCCAGTAGAACCGTCCAACCCATGCTAGCATGGAAAACGGACGCTAAACGATGATGATGATGATGATGATGATATATATAATATACAAAAAGGGTGAAATATAATTAATTTAATAAAATTAATAAATTTCACCTAGTAGTTTATCGGTATGGAAAAGACCATATTTGGTAAGGATTATATTAATTATAATAAAGGGTTAATTGCAACAAGTTGCTCAAAACCACATACCGAAAATGCTAGAAATGCCAGCCAGATAGGTCACCATTTCCCTACTAGTAAAAAGGTCTCCACAAACAATCAGGATTTGCAACCCATATATGGCAAAAAGGAAGAAAATAACGAAATCACAGCCCTTATGAACAGACATGTATTTATATTCAAATATAAATTAGAAGCAGCACAAGTGTTATAAGCATTATTGAACACACATACACAATTATCATCATCATCATCGTCATCATCATCATCGTCATCATCGTCGTCATCATCATTATCAATGTATGTTTTTTGTTTGTTCACTGGTTGGCTGTGGTGTTAAAATGCTTGAAAGTTATGGTCATAGACAGCTGAGACAACTCACTCTGAGTTCCATTCAGGAGTGATGGTCATTGAAGTTTTGCCATTTTCTTAGCTTATCAGCATCACATTTAGGAACTGAATTGGAGGAAGATTAAACAGCCTGGCCCTGATGAAATGTAAAATGGTGTAAAAATCATCTGCTGGTATGCGTAAACTCTGTGTGACGTAAGCAAACATGGAAGGAGCAGACATTAAAACGATGATGATGATGATGGCATTGATGATGATGATGATGATGATGAAGATGAAGATGATGATGATGGTGTTGATGATACTGATAATGAGGACGACAACGACAATGACAGCAGTGATGATGACGACGATGACGACGATGGTGATGATGACTACGGTGATAATGATGATGATGACGATAACAATGACAATGATGATATTGATGATGACAATGATGACGATGATGACAATGTTGATGACAATGATGATGGTGATGATGATGATGACAGCAACAATGATGACACCGATGAGGATGATGAGAACATTAATGATTATGATAGTGATGATGATGACAACAATGACGATGATGATGATGATGATGATGGTGATGACACTGATCAACATGATGATGACTACAGTGATGATGATGATGACAATGAGGATAATGATGATGATGACGACAATGACAACAAAGACAATGATGATGATGATGATGATGACGATGACGATGATGACAACGATGATGATGATGATGTCAATTGATGATGGCAACTATGATGACAACTAAGATGACGGTAATGATTATGATGATGGTGTTGACAAGTTTATGTTTCTGGAGCACATTTTATTCCCAACTATTCAATTATTTCAATGAAAACTACTTAAAAAAGCCCCTTTAAAAAAAAAAGAATAAAACGAGGAATGCAGAGAAAAAAATCAAAAAAAATCACTTAATTCAGAAATATCAACTTTAACAATCTCTAATAATAGAACTAAAAAAATTTTTTAGTTTCTAGAACATTCTTATTTTTCTGTAAAATGTTCAGTTCATGTATGGAGATTGTTAAAACCCGAAAATAGTGAATAAACTTATTTCCTGAAAATGTTCGGTGCATGTTTAGCAATTGTTAACACTTTCGTGACTCCATTTCTAATGAACCACACTGTCTATATGTTTCAATTATCTTTTGAAAAATAATCAAGAATTTTTCGATGGCTATAATAAAATAACTAAATGTTCTATTATTGAGCTGGTGTTTGGAATGTTACCGAACAAAAGATTGTTACATTAAAGTTATGTTGGTAGGATTTAATTTAAAATATGAACGCTTAAAAATATTTGGTTTTGTATAATGAAACATGAGGCTGTCTCAAGTTGGTTAGTAATGAAAAAAAATATGATGCAAAAATATTGATCAAACCACTTTTTTTTCTGGAAATGTAGCGTTTATTATCGTATATAGGGATTGCTAAACTTGAAAATATCGAATGAAGTTTACTTTCTAAAACGTGTTCAGTTTACATATTGGGATTGTTAAAGCTGAAATATTGAAAAATTCTTATTTTTCTGAGAAATGTTCACATCGTGTATACCTATTGTTCAAAACTGAAACATTGAATGAAATTATTTTTCTGAGAAGCATTCAGTTTAAACATGCAGTTTGGTAAAGCTGCAAGACTGATTAATCTATATATAGATATATAAATATATATATGTATGCATAATATATGTACATACATACACACATACATACATACATACATACATACATACATACATACATACAAACATACATATATATATACATACAAACATATATATATATATATACATACATATATATATACATACATATATATACACACACATATATATACCTATATATATATATACATATGTATATACACACATACATACATACAGACAGACATATACGTAAATACATATATATAAATATATATGTATGTATATATGCATGTAAATAAATAAATAAATAAATATATACACACATGTGTGTATATATATATATATATATACATACATACATGTATACATATATACACGCGCACACACACATGTATATATAAATATATATATATATATATATATTCATAATATTCATAGGGATTGTTAAAACCAAATACTGAAAAATCTTGTTTTATGAAATAATATAGATTTCTTTTGTTTTTTTTCTTTAAAATCAAATATTGAAAAAATTTTATTTATTTATATATTTATATTCATTTATTTATTTTTCAACATATAACGTTTGTGAAAACCAAATATTGAAAAATTTTATTTCTCTGAAAAATGTTCTGTTCATGTATAGGGTTTGTTAAAGCTAAAAATATTCAATAAAAAAACAACAACAACAAAAACAAATTTTGTTACATTCTGTATTATTAAGTATGTTTCTCACCCCCCACTCCTCTTCTCCATGCTTATATCCGTATGGCATTGCTTCAAGTGAAGTTGTCCCTTTTTTTTTGTTTTTTTGCTTTTTGTAGGATATAGGTCTTTCCTTTTTGCTATCCCAAGTGGAAGAAGCAGAAACAGTGCCAAACCATATCTTCTACTGCTGTTGTGAGAATAGGCTAAATGAATAATGATCTATTTATTGCCACAAGGGTAGAAATGATAGAACAGTACATACTACTCAACACATAACAATACATTTTTGTCTATTTTTATTATTTTATTAATTTAAATTAACTCCATGAGTAAGAGCATCGTTGGTTGCAGGTTTTCACAGGATCAATCATAAATTCACTGCATTTTATGGTAGCTAGATTATTTCCCTTTTTTAAGGCAATTTCCACATAATGGGCATGGCTTTGGGTCTATAGCAATTGTATCTGTACATGTATGACTGATTATAATGTGAGTAACTACTGCAGCTGAAGCTAACCTTTGTGTTGCTCCTATTGAATAGCTTGTTGGTTATTTGTTGGGAAGTCTTTGATGATGTTAGGATGTTTTTGATATAATTGTCTCTATGCTTAGATGAAATAATGGGTTGAAACAGATAATATTTATTTAAGCATAGAGGGTACAAGTATTACTGAGTGGTTCAGAAATATCCCTTTGCAGCCATGTTTCAGATTCAGTCCCACTGTGTGGCACTTTGGGAAAATATCTTCAATTATATCCCACTGACCAATGCTCTGCAAGTGAATTCGGTAGGTGGAAACTGAGCAGAAGCCCATCATATACATGTGTATGTTTTTATCTATTTGTCCCGCTATCACTTGGTGTTGGTTTGTTGAAATTCTTGTAACTTTGTGGTTTTAAAGAAGAGACCAATAAAGTAAGTACCAAACTTAAAAAAAGTACTGGGGCCAATTTGTTTAGCTAAAACCCTTTAAGGTGGTGCTCCAGCATGACCACAATCCAAAGACTGAAACAAGTAAAATATAAAAGCTAACACAAAATGTGACAAAATCTATCTTAAGACAATGCAACAAACATTTCCTGACTGACTATAGATACCACAAGTTATTTAATAAGAACAACACAAAAGTTAGTCACAGTTGCTCAAAAATCAAAAACATGCTATCCAAACTACAAACAATCATCCATATTTAAACAATGGCACACAGTTGAAAACAGATGCAACTTCAATGGATCAATACAATCTCTCTTAAATGAAAAATGCCTGAGAAAAAATAATCAACAAAATAATGTAAATTATTGCATGTATGCTTGCATACATACATACATACATACATACATACATACATACATACATATGTCTAAGTGGCAACCAGGAAAATCTGGGGTTTTCTGAGAAAGAGATCAACCAGCTGACTTGCACATTATGAATACAATCTAAGTAGAACAATAAAAAAATTTGCAAGTTCAAAATTTGGTATTGTTTTTCTAATCTACATTTCAACAATGGAGCTTTGTATTTTTTGTAAGAAACCAGCTTTTTCTTTACAAGAAGACTTCAAATAATTTAAAATACAGGTATACATGCATGCATGCATGCATGCATCCATCCATCCATCCATACATACATACATATATACATACATTGGAATATACCAACACTAAACTATTGAGGAATCTACAGCTACTCTCCCCAGATTACAAGTTCAGGTTTATACCTGTAATTATTGGAACACTGGGATATGTAACACACTGCCTAAATACCAATCTTGAGAAATTAGTCTTCTCAAAATTAGAAGAGAGAAAGCTGAATTGAAGATTACAGATCCAATCCATTACTGGAACTGTAAAAATCTGTAAAACTTTCCAGAAGTTTATCATTTAGGCATATATGAGCATGTGTAGACATGCAACTATATGCATGAGTAATACATACATAAAACAAAACGTAGGCATAGGAGTGGCTGTGTGGTAAGTAGATTGCTTACCAACCACATGGTTCCGGGTTCAGTCCCATTGCATGGCACCTTGGGCAAGTGTCTTCAACTATAGCCTCAGGCTGATCAAAGCCTTGTGAGTGGATTTGGTAGATGGAAGCTGAAAGAAGCCCGTCGTATATATGTATATGTATATATATCTCTGTGTGTTTATGTGTCTGTGTTTGTCCTCCCACCCTCCAACATCACTTGACAACCGATGCTGGTGTGTTTACGTTCCCGTAACTTAGCAGTTTGGCAAAAAGAGACCGATAGAATAAGTACTGGGCTTACAAAGAATAACTCCTGGAGTCGATTTCCTTGACTAAATGTGGTGCTCCAGCATGGCCACAGTCCAAACACTGAAACAAGTAAAATATGAAAGATAAGGCAAGATGTGACAAAATCTATCTTAAGGCAATGCAACAAACATTCCGACTGACTATAGATACCACTAGTTATTTAATAAGAACAACACAAAAGTCAGCCACAGTTGCTCAAGAAATCAAAAAATGCTATCCAAACTATAAACAATCATCCATATTTAAATGACTGAAACAAGTAAAAGAGTAAAAGAGAGTAATACAAATCTGACTGAAAATTAGCTTTCAGTCAAGAAGCAATGAATATTAGCATCACATTTAAGTTTCGCCCAATTTTCTCTCACTAATATACTAATGGGTTTATTATAAGTTATGTTTGCCAACTCCTCTATAATGCTGTACCTACTAACTAGCAGTTAGCATTAACCTCTAACCCCTGTAACGTGGACCATACCATTAAACCCACCACTCTAACATACTACCCTCAATACCCCCCCCCCCCCAGTATAATGGAAACATGATGTAAACTGCACCTGCAGAAATTCCTCTTGAGATTGACTTTATTCATCTACATACCACTGGATGGAATACCATGGATTTTACTAACACTTAATTGAAGTCCTCACCTTACCTTTCCTTACTAAGTATATCACATTATTATTATTATTTTATTTTATTTTATTCTACCCTGCTCTATTTTTAACTGACTTTCATACATGTTACTTCCCTAACACTTGGACCCTCTGAAGGAGCCTAGTGGCACATCCATTATCCAGACCTTATCTGTTCATCTCTGTATACAACTGACATAAAGTAGATAGCTTAGAAAATTTTGTTCCCTCGGTGCAGAAACGGCCGTAAGGGATTAGTACCTGTACACCCATCTGTTATTATTCACTTCTTTCTATAAATATATATATATGTATGTATAATATATTTGTTTATGCTGTTATTGACTTTTTCCATTCGTTTATTTGTATCACTCATACATATATATGTGTAATCATTTAATAAATAGACATAATTGAAGGCTTACTGGCTGATGTTTGTCGATTGTATATCCTCTCTCCATTTTCTTATTTGC
>NC_043003.1:14757307-14764807 GCF_006345805.1 Octopus sinensis
GCCCCTTCATGGTAAATACTGCACTAAACTAAACGCAAAAGAAATAGACAAAGAAAAATCCCAGCAATTGTTGAGAAGCTCAGGACTCAAAGCAGAAACAGAGGATTTTTAATTGCAGCACAAGACCAAAGCCTCCCCACCAGAAATTACCAAAAACATGTAATGAAAAGAAATATTGCAAGTAACTGCAGAATATGTGGAGATGGACAAGAAACAATAAATCATATTATCTCTAGCTGCCCAGTCCTGGCTAAGAAGGAATATATTCACAGACATGACAGAGTTGGAACCTACATACATTGGAAGCTATGCCAACATTATGGAATAACAACAGAAAAAAGATGGTATAGGCACACACCAGAAAAGGTCACAGAAAACGAGAAAGCAACCATACTTTGGGATATGCCGATATACACAGATAGAGAAATAAGGCCAACAGACCAGATATAGTTGTCAGAGATCATGAAGAAAAAAAATGCTTTCTAATTGATGTATCAATACGGAAGATGACAACGTGTCTCTAAAAGAAATGGAGAAACTCTCAAAATACAAAGACCTGGAAATAGAGGTAACTAGAATGTGGAATCTGAAAACAGAAACAATTCCTATCATAGTAGGTGCATTAGGCATGATAAAAAAATATTCAGACAAATACATAACAAAAACACCAGGACTTACAAACACATATAACATACAGAAAATTGCACTACTAGGCACTGCACACATCCTACGCAGAACACTTTCCATACAATAACCATCAGAGCATCACAACAAATCACAGCACATACCCAAGGCACACAGAGCTGCGCTCGGTAGTGAAGTGAAAGCACGCTATAAAAATAAAACTACTGAATAATAATAATAATAATAGTAATGATAATAATCCTTTCTACATTAGGCACAAGTCCTGAAATTTGGGGAAGGGGGATAGTCGATTACATCAACCCCAGTTCACAACTGGTACTTATTTTATTGAACCCCGAAAAAATGAAAGACAAAGTTAACCACAGAGGAATTTGAACTCAGAATGTGAAGACAGATGAAATACTGCTAAGCATTTCACCCAGTGTGCTAACAATTCTACCACCTTGCCGCTTTGATAATAATAATAATTACTATTTCTAGTCTAGGCACAAGGCCTTGAAAATTTTTGGAGGAAGTGGGTGAGCTGATTACATCAACCCCAGTGTGTAACTGGTATTTATTTTATCAACTCTGAAAGGATGGAAGGCAAAATCAATCTCGGTGGAATTTGAACTCAAAACATAGCGGCAGACGAAATACCGTTAAGCATTTCGCCTGGTGTGCTAACAATTCTGCCAGCTTACCATACTGATAATAATAATAATAATAATAATAATAATAATAATAATAATAATAATAATAATAATAATAATGATAATAATAATAATAATAATAATAATAATAATAGTAATTATTATAATAATAATAATAATATAATAGGTTAGCTTGGGAGGTTAAGTGGTTGTGGTTGATGAAAAAGGTGGTAGTAGTACCAAAAATTGTCAGAGCCCTGAGAACAGTGAGTAAAAATCTTGAGAAGTACATGGAACAAATAGGGGCTGCAATAAGAGTGCAGCACTTGCAGAAAACAGCATTGCTTGGAACCACTCGAGTATTCTGGATGGTACTTGAAAAATAAAGGGTGTTACCTTAGTTCACTAGTAGTGAACAGCTGGCACTGTAGTACATCTCCAGCATTAGAAGCTGTGCAAAGACAATATATAATTATAATAACTATAATAATAATGATAATAATAATAATTTCTAATGCTGGCACAGGGCCCCAAATTTAGGGAGGAGTCGAGTTGATTATGTCAAACCCAATACTTGAGTGCAATGTGTAATATATTTATTGATTCCATGAAGATGCAAAGCAAAACTGACCTCAGTTTTGTCTTTCATTTTTTCCGATAATCATTTCTGTGTTACAATAAGCACAAGGCCAGAGAGTTTTTTAAGAAGGGCACATACTTGACTTGTGCTTATTTTATTGACCCTCATGTGAGTGACTATGTTGTTTGAGGTTGTTAATGTAATTACCATTGGGTGTGTTGTGTCAATCATTGTTGTAATTCTTGATGTTGCTAATAACTCTGTATAGAGTTTAACAGTTGGTTTCGTGGTTTATATTGGATCCAAATATCTGACAGTTTTTTTTTCCTGCTTTCTAGTGCTTTTATTATTATTGGCAGAATCGTTAACACACCAACCAGAATGTTTAAGTGGCATTTTTTCCATCTTCGCGTTCTGAGTTCAAATTCTGTCAAAGTCAACATTGATTTCATCCTTTCGGGGTTGATAAAGTAAACACTGGTTGAGCACTGGAATTTTTAGCTGAATATATCAACCTCGTTACTTATCTTTTTAAAGCCTGGTATTTATTCTACTGGTCTCTTTTGCCAAACAGCTAAGCTATAGGGTCATAAACATACCAGCACCCATTGTCTAGTAGTGGTGGGGGCAAACACAAACACAGATATATATATATATATATATATATATATAAATATAAATATATATATATATGTATATATTTAAAGATGCAGGTGTGTCCTGAGTGGTATGAAGCTTGCTTCCCATCCACATGATTCTGGGTTTAGTCCCACTGTGTGGAACCTTGGGCAAGTGTCTTCTACTATAGCCTTGGGTCAACCAAAGTCTTATGAGTGGATTTGGTAGATATAAACTGAAAGAAACTCATCGTATATATATGTGTGTGTGTGTGTTTGTTCCCCACCATTGCTTGACAACCGGTGTTGGTGTATTTACATTCTTGTAACTTAGTAGTTTTGCAAAGGTGACTGATAGATTAAGTCTTGGAGTCGATTTGTTTGACTAAAGGCAGTGCTCCAGCATGACTGCAATCAAATGACTGAAGCAAGTAAAAGAATGATAGGCTTCTCTCAGTTTCTATCAATCAAATTCACTCACAAGACTTTGGTCAGCCCGAGGATATAGCAGAAAATACTTACCCAAAATGCTACGCAGTAGGACTGAACCTTGAACCATGTGGTTGGAAAGCAAGCTTCTTACCACACAGCCATGCCTGTGCTTATGTCCTGCATGTCATTTTTTTTTTACTTTCTTTACAAATTTTTAAAATTATTTTTTTTAATGTTACTAAAATGGTAGGATCTTGCAACAAAGAAGTTTGGTGATTCCTCAACAACAGGAGTGGCTGTGTGGTAAGTAGCTTGCTAACCAACCTCATGGTTCCGGGTTCAGTCCCACTGCATGGCATCTTGGGCAAGTGTCTTCTGCTATAGCCCCGGGCCGACCAATGCCTTGTGAGTGGATTTGGTAGATAGAAACTGAAAGAAGCCTGTCATATATATGTATATATATATATAAGTGTGTGTGTATATGTTTGTGTGCCTGTGTTTGTCCCCCTAGCATTGCTTGACAACCGATGCTGGTATATTTACGTCCCCGTCACTTAGCGGTTCGGCAAAAGGGACCGATAGAATAAGTACTGGGCTTACAAAGAATAAGTCCCGGGGTCGAGTTGCTCGACTAAAGGCGGTGCTCCAGCATGGCCGCAGTCAAATGACTGAAACAAGTAAAGAGAGAGTAACATTTTTTTAAACATATATTTAAAAAAAAAATCTCTTTGAGTCTGAGAGAGTTGCATCTTTACACAGGTTGCTGGTCCAAGAAACACTGAAGAATATAAAGAATATTTGCTAAGTGGCTTTAGTAGGAAGGTTTAGAAAGCAGACGATGCCTGAAGAAGAGTTATTGCAGTTGGGTCGGTGAGATATATTTGTCTGTCTGCATGGGTTCTTCAAATGAATAAATTCTTGTTGCAATGCTATTGTGTTACCTCTTTTGTTATTTCTATCATTTGAAAACCAGGAAGTTCTGAGTGCATTGAAATCTCTTCTAATAATGGATTTCATAAGAATGATGCACATTTTTATAAATATAATCTGACTGTGTCAGCTGTGAAAGGGTTTGTGTAGTATAATTTGAATATAATTTGAAATATTAGCTGTTCTGTATTGTGCTTGTAAGAATGTTTCCTAAACGGTTGCTATGTGAATTTTGTGTGTGATTACATTAACCTTTACTTACATAGAAGTGTTTTTAATGCAATTAATTTTTTACTTTGGTAATTTTAGACTTCTTGCATCAGCTTTGCAAAGTTTAATTTTCATGTGAAACATTTATTTTCAAATATATTTCAGTGCAGCGTTGGTTATATCAGGAAGGGAGATAACAACGCTAGTTATCTACATCATTGTTTTCTTGATTGCTGTCATTCTGTGATTATTCTATCTTTTAGTTCCATGCAGGTGTTTTTAATGCCATTAATGCTGTGCTTTGGAAGTCTTAGAGTTCTTTGCTAAGTGAGATTTTTTGTGAGAAGTGTTTATCTTTAAACATATTATGTACATGCTGGAAACAGACAGGGAATATAATAGTATTTCCTGTCTAAATCATTGGCTGGCCACAGTTATAGGGCAAAACACTGCCTAAGGTGCCTCAAAGTTGAACCGAACCTGGTATTGGTGCCTCATAAAAGGCACTAGTGCCAGTGCCACATAGAAAGCACCAGTGCTGGTGCCACATAAAAAACAGTGGTGCTGGTTCCATATAAAAATCACCGGTGCTGGTGCCTCATGAAAAGCACTGGTGCTGGTGCCACATAAAAAACAGAGGTGATGGTGCCACGTAAAAAGCACTGGTGACACTGTAAAGTTGTAGGCATTGGAAGGGTGTCTAGCTGTAGAAACCATGCCAAAACAGACCATAGAAACTAGTGTGGGCCTTGGCCTTACCAGTTCATGTCAAACTGTTCAAGCTATACCAGAATGGAAAATGGACATTAAATGATAACGACGGTGACGATGACAACAACGATGATGATGATGAGGATGATGATGATGATGATGACGGCGATGAGGATGATGACGACGACGATGATGATGACAATGATGACGACGATGCTGGTGAGGATGGTGATGATGATGATGATGATGATGATGATGATGATGACCACAATGATGGTGATGATGAGGATGATGATGCTGCTGCTGCTGCTGCTGATGATGATGATGATAATGATGAAGACGATGATGATGATGATGACCACAATGATGGTGATGATGATGATGATGATGCTGATGATGATGATAATGAGGATGATGATAATGATGACAACAATGATGATGATAATGACAATAGTGATGATGATGATAATGATGACAGCAACGATGATGACGACGACAAAGATGATGATGATGACAATAGTGATGATGATGATAATGATGATGATGATAATGATGATGATGACGATGACGATGACGATGACGATGATGATGATGATGATGATGATGATGATGGTGATGGTGATGGTGATGATAATGATGATGATGATGACAGTGACGATGATGATGATGATGGTGATGGTGATGGTGATGGCGATGGTGATGATGACTCAGCAGCCACTTTGCTGCAACTTCTTAGACCTGCTGCAGTTGATTGAATTAAGAGTTGTCATGTGAATTTATTTTCACAAAAGCTTCATTTGTCAACGCATAATTTCTCTCTCGGTATATTTATTCGCTGTAGATTGTCTGTTACAATGATTAGTATTTTCATCACACTAACGAACATAATAAACAAATACTTGAATAAATAAAAACAATAAATAATAAATGTCAGTCCATTTAAAGAATTTGTTTCTTTTTTTTGTTTTGAAAAAAGTAATGAAACTGCATTTTTTACAAAAAGAAATTTAATGATATTCATTATATACTATGCAAATTTATTTTTAAATGGTGCAGGTGTGGCTGTGTGGTGAGAAGCTTGCTTCCCAACCACATGGTTCCGGGTTCAGTCCTACTGCATGGCGCCTTGAGCAAGTGTCTTCTACTATGGCCTCGGAGCAAACCAAAGCCTTGTGAGTGGATTTGGTAGACGTCATATATGTGTGTGCGTGTGTGTGTGTGTGTGTGTGTGTGCGTGCGTGTGCGTGTGTTTGTGTGTGTGTGTTTGTATGTGTGTATGTATGTATTTGTATGTCTGTGTTTGCCCCCCCCCACCATCACTTGACAACCGATGCTGGTGTGTTTACGTCCTTGTAACTTAGCAGTTCGGCAAAAGAGACCAATATGCACAGATGCACACACAAAGGCAATGCACTCACAGAAAGATACATACAAACATACATACACACACAAACACACACACATGCACATACATAGAGCAAGCTTCTTTCAGTTTCCATCTACCAAATTCCCTCACCCTGAGGCCATAGCAGAAGACATTTACCAAAGATGCCACACATTGGGACACAACACATTAGTCCACTTGATGATGGCAAAGCACAAGACACATAGAAAGGGCCACATAGAAAAGGGCCTCATAGAAAAATCAAATGTGGCCCTTGCTCAAAGGGCCATATAGAAAAATCAAACTTCCAAGACGAAAACCACATTTATTGCAAAGCCAAACTTCACCTAACTATCTAATTAAAGATCTTTCAATGAAATATTTCTTAGCTAATGCTTTAATTTCCATCATGTTTATTTTAATAATGTACCATTTCCCATCATGCATCTGAAATTTTTTCAATAATAAAACTCTGCTTATTTCTAATATACGTTACTAAAGATTTCCTCTTATCACGTTATTTCCTGTTTTATAATTTTTCTTTTTAACCTTTATTAAATAATCTCATGTTTTCTTTTGTTTCTTCCATAGCAAAATATTCTTTTAGATACTAATTTTTAGTCATGAACTATATCCATTCTTTTTGATGCTATAATACATGAGAATAAGATTTGAGTTGTTTTAGCACTTAGCCTGGGGGTTAAGCTTTTGCACTCACGATTGCTAGACCATGAGATCAATCCCCAGATGGGGAGGCATTGCTCCAGTTCTCCTTTCAATCAGTGGGGAATATTGGCCTGCTTACCTAGCCAGCAGGGTAGCATCGTTTAAAGGTTAAAATGAGGCAAAGTGCATTGTGATCAGTGATGTGTAACAACATCTGATAGTCTGGTTGGTCATGTGATATATTTTTTTTATCAATAATGTTCTATAAAGAACTATTTTTCTACTAATCTTTCGTTCTTTTATTATTTTACTCGTTTCAGTCATTTGACTGCGGCCATGCTGGAGCACCACCTTGAAGGGTTTTAATTGAACAAATCAACCTCAGGACTTGTTCATTATAAGCCTAGTACTTATTCTATCATATATGTATATCTACATCTATAATATATATATATATATATATACACATTTATAGTGGGAACACATGGCCTGATACTTAGAATGTCGTCATTCACAATTGCAAGATTGTTGTTTCAATTCCTGGACTGGGTGGTGTGTTGTGTGTTTTCAGCAAAAGACTTCATCTCCAATTGCTCTGCAATCACTTCAACACCTGACGCGTGGTACACTCTGCCCCTGCAGGGAGTAAGCTTATGTACAACACATACATTTGATCTCTATAAACAGATAATT
>NC_043003.1:14769807-14771359 GCF_006345805.1 Octopus sinensis
GATATGATGGTGGTGGTGGGGTGGTGGTGGTTGTGGGATGATGATGATGATGATGATGAGATGATGGTGATAACGATGGTGATGATGGTGGTGGTGATGATGATGATGATGATGATGGTGATGAGGATGATGGTGGTGGTGGTGGTGGTGGTGGTGGTGGTGATGATGATGATGATGATGATGATGATGGTGATAACGATGGTGGTGGTGGTGGTGGTGGTGGTGGTGGAGGTAGTGCTGGTGATGATGGTGATGAAGGGTAGTTGGTGGTGGTGGCGGGCGGCGGTGGTGATGGTGATGATGATGATGATGATGATGGTGATAACGATGGTGGTGGTGATGGTGGTGGTGGTGGAGGGGTGATGATGCTGGATGATGATAGTGATGAAGGTAGTGGTGGTGGTGGCGGTGGCGGTGGTGATGGTGATGATGATGATGATGATGAAAACTCACTGTTTATTTTACTGGGTATGATGGAAAGTGTCAGCTGCCCACGGCCCGCAGGCTAGGGTGACACTTGCTCACTGATCGTGCTTCAAGAACCCTGCGGAGAAGTCTTGCAGTTCCAAGCAATCATGACTTCTGTAAGTGTTCTGTCTTTATATTTCTACCAAATTTTCTGAGCCATGTTGGTCATGGAATGCTGATATCTCTGAGCATGCCCACTACCACTGCTATCGTGTCCACTCTCGACATTGCCCAGAACTTGATTATTTCCCATCGTGGTTGTTTAGTTTTTCTTACTTATCTTTGATCCTGTTGTCACCAGGATATGCTATATCGCTTATCTGTTTTCTTGCTGGCATGGATTAGATGTTTATCTCACAAACTAGTGCTTTCATAAACTTGAAAAGCAACATTTTTGGATGATGCCCTCATGAGCATGAATTTGTTTTAGTGTCGTAGCTATGCCTGTCTTTTAACTGGAGAGTGCGATATACCTGTATTTATATACATAGAATTACATGCTTCGCCCATGGCTAACACCAATCCATGGGGTGTAACTCTTGGTTTCTTTTTTAAAATATTATTTGTAACAAAATTTTGTTGTACCTTTTTGCCACCAGCAAGCCAACATGGAATTTATGTACCTTCAGTGTAAAAGAAGCTATGCACGTCCAACCAGCCAGTATCCTTGAAGAGGAATGTCACTATTCAGCACATTTTCGATGGTAGCATATATACACACACATATATTTATATATATCACACGTGTATGTATATATATATATATATATATATATATATACAGACATGCAGAAAGTAAATAGACACCTTTAATTTTCAAAATCTTTTATTTGATATTAATTGGTTGAAGGACAAGTTTCCTTCTAGCTGCTCATCCATAATACGCAAGCTTTTGCAGATATGTAACACACGTTCTTGGACTAACTTCTAGCTGTTTTACAATGTCAGAAGCCTTCAAATGGGGTTCATTTTCCACAATTCTCTTCAAACAGCGAAACTTCCTTTCCGAGGGACCAGGTTGGCCGGGACGAGAATCTGTTGATTCTTTTCCTTGGCTTTTAAATTGCTTTATAATTCTATTAAC
>NC_043003.1:14771459-14781459 GCF_006345805.1 Octopus sinensis
GAATAACTCTTTTGAATAAGGCAAGCTGAAATTCCTTCCCCACTCAAACAATGCTACTACACTGTTAAAGATTATTTTTCTCCACATCACTCTCTCAGCAGCTTGTTCTTCCAAGTTCTCAAACAAAATAGCACGTTGCTTTAAGTTCATCGTAAGAAGGTCTTTGCACCATTGTTTGGATTTTGAGGCTTTCTTCCTTTCTTGTTTCAATTCCCCATAAAATTGTTGGTTTGGAATTCTGTTATTACTCATTTCAATAAGATGTCCACTCAAACTCACACACACATGCACACACAGATGCACACATGCACGCATGCACACACATATATATAATCATCATCATCATCATCATCATCATCGTCATCATTTAATGCCCATTTTCCATGCTGGCAGAAGTTGGATAGTTTCACAGGAACTGTTGAGTCACAGGACTGCACCAAGCTGTGATGTATGTTTTGGTATAAATATGTGTGTGTGTGTGTACAAACACACACACACACACACACACACACACACACACACACACAGTTGATTAGAATGACTCCAGTCAATCATGGCATGATTGACCACAAGCCATGATTGACCACTAAATCCACAAATTTTTTATTCTCTCTCTCTTTATTTTGTCTCATTCCTTTCTGTTGACGAGTGTAGGCCCAAAACGTAAAAGATTTTCTCACCTTCCCAAGCATCAACCTAATACACCTGCTTATTGCTTATACACCTGTCTTTATCTTTTGTTTTTCTGCAAATTTCAACTACATACATACATACATACATACATACATACATACATACATATATATATATATATACACACACAAACATATATATATATTCTTTCTTTCTCTTTTAGTGTTTTATTTCTTCAAGTCATTTGGGTGCAGCCATGCTGAAGCACCACACACACACACGCACACACACGCACACACACACACACACACACACATATATATATACATACATATATGTATATATATATGGAGAGGGAGTGAGAGAGAGAGAGGAGAAAGAGAGAGAGGGGGAGAGAGATAGCTTACCTGAAAAACAGATTATTGGAGACAGGAAAGGCATACTGATCTTAGCATACTGCTTTGATAAGACATAACCAACCCATGTCAGCATGAAAAAGTGGACATAGAAATGATGACGATTGTGATGATGATGACACCGATGATGATACACACACGTTCAAATTTACAAACAATCAATAAAAAGCAATCATTGCTTACAATTAATCCATTTATTCAAAGCTGTTGCTACTCAGATTTCCATGTTTCTGCTTTTCACTGTATATAGGCATGAGTGAAAACACATTTTAATATAGACTCTACCACCTCATCAGTTCATATAAGCATCAGTTGAAAGTAAACTCTTTGTTACTTTCCTGGCATATTTATCCAAGATAAAAAAAGGAAAAAATGCAGTAAGGTTACATGGTAGGTCCAGAATAAAACAATCTCTTCAAGAGTATATAGATCAAAAGTATGCAATTTATGCCAAACTGAGGAATGTATTTTATGGAATGTGTTTTATTTCATCTGATGCCAATTCTAGGCCACAAACCAAAGAATAAATCAATAACCACTGCTACAAATCCCTCTTTGTTATTTATAAAGAATTCTTCTGAATTACTGTTATGTAGGAGCCAATAAACAAATCTCATACCTGGTCGTTTTAACAGCTAAAAATGGCAGCTAAATCTCTTTCAAATCACACGTCAATCTAGGAAAAATAAGGATACTCTGGCTAATATAGTCTTAGATATGAATAACTGGCACTTAGTTACTTAAGGCAAAGAGGGATCAACGGAAGAGCTTGCTTGCGAAATTAATGAAATTAATGTGCAAGTGGCTGAGCACTCCACTGACATGTGTACCCTTAATGTAGTTCTTAGAAAGATTCAGCATGACACAGAATGTGACTCAGAGTCGATTAAATAAGTACCAGTTACACACGGGGGTCGATATAATCGACTGGCCCCCTCCCTCAAGATTTTGGGCCTTGTACCTAGAGTAGAAAAGAATATTTTAAGGCAGCAAACTGGCAGAAACGTTAGCACGCCTGGCGAAATGCTTAGTCTTATTTTGTCTGTCTTTAAGTCCTGAGTTCAAATTCTGTCGAGGTCGACTTTGCCTGTCATCTTTTCAGGGTCGATAAATTAAGTACCAGTTGGATACTGAGGTCGATCTAATCGACTGGTCCCCTCTTGAATTGCAAAACCTCATGGGATGCAATGATTCAGTGCAATCACCTGACCAGACATCGGAAACCGGACATTGTCATGATGAAAAGAGTGGCTGTGTGGTAAGTAGCTTGCTAACCAACCACATGGTTCCGGGTTCAGTCCCACTGTGTGGCATCTTGGGCAAGTGTCTTCTACTATAGCCGTGGGCCGACCAATGCCTTGTGAGTGGATTTGGTAGACGGAAACTGAAAGAAGCCTGTCGTATATATGTAAGTATATATATATATATGTGTGTGTGTATGTGTTTGTGCGTCTGTGTTTGTCCCCCTAGCATTGCTTGACAACCGAAGCTGGTGTGTTTACGTTCCCGTCACTTAGCAGTTCGGCAAAAGAGACCGATAGCATAAGTACTGGGCTTACAAAGAATAAGTCCTGGGGTTGATTTGCTCAACTAAAGGCGGTGCTCCAGCATGGCCGCAGTCAAATGACTGAAACAAGTAAAAGAGTAAAGAGTATAGCATGCCCTGGTGACAACAGGATCAATGTGAAAGAAGAGGAAAAAAATCAACAAACTATGACGATTTGAAGTGGGAAATATGAAGGTTGTGGTCAATGAAGAGGGTAGAAGTGATACCAATGGTAACTGGTGCACTTGGAAGCATCAGCACTCAACAAACAAAATGGCCGAAAAAGATTGGTGCAAGTGTGAATGTAGAACAGCTACAAAAATCAGTATTGCTTGGAGGCGTAAGAATTTTTCGCAGGGTTCTTGAAGCATGACCAGTAAATAAGTCTCACCTTAGTCTGCTGACTGTGGACAGCTGACACTTTGCATCATACCCAGCAAAATAAGCTGTCAGTTTTTCATCAAATACTACTACTACTACTACTACTACTACTACTAATAATAATAATAATAATAATAATAATAATAATAATAATGATAATAATAATGATAACAAAAATAATGATAATAATAATAATAATAATAATAATAATAATAATAATAATAATAATAATAATAAGGATGACAAAAATAATGATGATGATAATAATAATAATAATAATAATAATAATAATAATAATAATAATAATAATAATAATAATAAGAGCACTCAGAGAGCACAAACCTCCGCCGAGGCAACACCAACATCCTCTCAACAATTAGCCAGAGATGAATTTTAAAATGAGAATATCTGAACTAAACTCAGCTGCTCTCACAAACGAGAATACTAAAAATGAATCCAACCACTCTCAAAAATTAAGTAAAAAAAAACAGGAAAGATAATCCAGAATCCTTGTCCGGTACCGGATCAATCCCAAAATCTAATCAATTTGTGCCAGTCATGAGGCCAAACATCCCTGAAAGTTTCATCCGAATCCATCCAGCAGTTCTTGAGATATCTTGTCCACAGACAAATAAACAAACAAACAAACAAACAAACAAACACAACTGAAAACAATATCTCCGCCTTCGCTAAGGTAGCAGTAATAATAATAATAATAATAATGATGATGATGATGATGATGATGATGATGATGATGATGATGATGATGATGATGATGATGATGATGATGATGATGATAATAATAATAATAATAATGCAATTAACCAACTAATCAAGAAGTAAGCCAATCAATTTACCATCTCACTAAACAAAAGCAGTAAAAAAAATGCACAAAGACATACAGAAAAAGTAAAAAAAAAAAAAGCCAACCAAGAAATTGTCTAAACATAGTTAAGCATGCTTCTAATTGTCCAAACCTTATTCTACTTAGCCAAACAGTCATTCACTTGCTAAATGTCTTTCTCCTAGCTATGGTGCATACTACTACTAGCTAAACCAACCAACCAACCAACTGATTGACTGACTGACTGACTATCATTCCACCAGTGAAAATAATCAACACCAACTTGCAGACGAAAAAAAAAATGGAAAAAAAAAAAATAATAATTTAAATGAAAAAAAAAAAGAGAGAAAAATGTCAAATTTGCCAGCTCTAATTAACCTGTCAATTAGCTACAAAATGAACAATGGAACCCACCACCCACCCAACCCTGATATTAAGCATCCAAGAGAATGTAATTCTTAGAATTCTCATGCATTTAGAATCTGCTTCAGTTCATTAATATCAGCTAAATCTAAACTCTACCATCGTCTGTTTGTTATATTGCATTTTTTTTTGTTTTTTTTTACCGTTTTTTTGGGGGTTTTTTTTTGCTTTTAGTAGTTCTTCAAATGAGTTTGCTTATTTCCTATATTGGCCTATTTCCTACATTTTTCTTCTTCTTACCAATTTTATAGCGCTTATTCCTTGTGGCAGAGGAAACGGATAGAAACGAAATAGGAGAGAATGGATCATTTATCTTTTGTCATGTGCTTGTTTCAGTCATTGGACTGCGGCCATGCTGGGGCACTGCCTTGAATTGTTTTAATCAAATGACTCAAATGACTGGACTTGATTTTTTTTTTGCTATGGCTGGTACTTATTTTATTAGTCTCTTATACCCATCCGCTAAGTTATAGGGATATAAACAAACAAACACCAGTTGTCAAGCAATGATGCAGGTCAGATACAAACACAAAGGCACATATACACACACACACACATATACAAATATATATATACATCATCATCATCATCATCATTGTTTAACGTCCGCTTTCCATGCTAGCATGGGTTGGATGATTTGACTGGGGACTGGCGAACCAGATGGCTGCACCAGGCTCATATATATATATATATATATATATATATATATATATATAGGAATAATTATATGTATATATATATATATATACATATATATATATAGGAGAGGTTTCTTTGAGTTTCTATCTTCTAAATCCACTCATAAGGTTTTGGCTGACATGGGAATAAAGTAGAAGACACTTGCCCAAGGTGCCAGACAGTGGAACTGAACTGTGTGGTTTGGAAGCAAATTTCTTACCACACAACCCTGCCAAGATTGGGAGAAAAAAAAATTCTTTAAAAATTTCTTTAAAATAAATATGTAGATTATTCCACTTGAAAAGGTTAATGACTAGTTTTAAATAGCTTTATTCTGTGGCACATTGGTCAATTATGGAAGCAATCATTAGAAATTTTCTGCATACACAATTTATAGTTTGGTTGTGCTGCTGTACAAAATATACCTAATTAGTAGGTATATACTAAATCAATAACTTGGTATTTTCCTGACAACCACTAAAAATCTATAAATGCAATAGAGAAAGGCAAGTTTTCCTTCAAACATAACAAAAGAAGCAAAAGAATTCGTTTGGCATTTTAGCATTTTCCGACTGAAACTCTTCATTTGTTAGAGAGAAATAATAGCCCTGTCTGCCATATTGACAGAAATAAAAGCAGCCATTTTTCCTCTCTGCTGAATTTCTTTCTTAATTACTTTACTCTCTCTCCAACGTTGCTTTTGTCTTTATTTTTCCTGACCAAGCTTTGATAGATTACTTACCCATGTCCTACTTATTGGCACAGTTTTCACTCTGATTGTGGTCAGTAGTTTTTGGGCCCGGTCCAGCTAATGACTATCTGTCTGATTCTTGGACTGGTGACAAAACTTGTACAGATGCAAAATGAACAAGACACAGCAATTTTTCTGATCTGGCCAATGTGTTGTAGCTTGTTGAGTAGTTAACGCTTAGATTTATTATCATCTGGCACAAAATTGGCCTTATGTGGTTATTAGAGAGAAAGAAAAAAAAAAAAGACACTGCCATACATATATATAAATATATACATACATACATACATACATATATATATATATTATATATATATATACACATACATGGGAGAACTATGTATAAGTGGGTGTTTGTGGGTGTGTATATATATAAAATATACATATATTTATATTTATATTTATATATACATATATATGCACATATACATATATATATATATATATATATATATAATACATATATACATATATATATATATCTATATATATATATATACAGATATACATATATATATATATATATATTATATACATATATATATATATATATATATATATATATATATAATATATAATATATATATATACATATATATATATACATACATATATATATATATATATATATATATATATATATATGCACATACATATATATATATATACAGATATACATATATATATGTATGCATGTAGTATGTATGTACATGTGTATATATGCCACCATTATTTCTTTCTTTGGCAGTGTTATTGGCACAAAAAGAATGATCCTACTCGATTCTTTTTTTTTCTTGGTAAATGTGATTGGATATTTAGCCGAACCGATTAGAATCTATTCCTTTAATAAGAAGAATAGTTCTTTTCAAATTTGGTTTCTTTCAAACTTTGAATGAATTTGAATCTAAGTCCTAGCTATATTTAAGGATTTTCTTTTTATCCTCTACGCATTAAGGAATGTTACAAATTATGGCTTTATCAACTGAAGAGTTATATTCATGTCAGAATTGAACAGTAATTATAGAGCTGGCATTGTTTGGGAGAGAATTCCTGTCTGTAGATATTTAATGTTCAAGAACACACACACACACGTACATGCACATACACACACACGTACACACACGTACACACACTCACATATATTTGTATATAGATAGATAAGCAAATAGATATATACGCCCACATGCATGTAGGCAGCTACAAGCATACACTTATAAAGATGTGCATATAAATGTTGTGCTTGTTATATATTGGTATATATATATATATATATATATATATATGTATGTGCGTGTGTATATATATATATTATATATATTATATATATTATAATATATATATATATATATTATACATATATATATATATATATATATATATATATATATACTTATATATATATATATATATATATATATATATATAATATATACATATATATATAAGTATATATATATATATATATATATTTATGTATATATATATATATATATATATATATATAGTTATAGATACAGAGAATGTATATGTGTGTATATGTATGCATGTGTATATATGTGTGTGTGTGTATGTATATGTGTATATGTGTGTATGTATATGTATGCATGTGTGTGTATGTGTATTGCTGTAAGTACTTGTTTAAAAATAGAAAAATCTCAAGATTAAGTCATGTGCTCAATATGATGAAGTAGAGCGGAGGTATTCCTTTATTTCAATGTTTCATACTGGAAGTCTAAGTTTATATTCGTGTATATTAGAAATAATCTCGATTGTTGCTGTGATGTAAAAACAGATAGACTCAAGAACATGAGGTTGCAGGAGATGCGAGTGCACCCGCTAAAGCCTTTTTGGTGAGACTGTGAAAACACTTTGAACATCTTCTTGAAAAACTTCATCACCAAACTGGCGGTGTGGTAAGAAGTTTGCTTCCCTACCACATGGTCCTAAGTTCAGTCTCACTGCATGGCACCTTGGGCAAGTGTCTTCCACTATAGCCTCAAGCCAACCAAAGCCTTGTGAGTGGATTTTCTAGATGGAAACTGAAAGAAGCCTTTTGTATATATACATATATATATGTAAGCACAGGCGCAGCTCTGTAGGACTGTGTGGTTCCAGGTTCAGTCCCACTGCATGGCAACTTGGGTAAGTGTCTTTTACTATGGCCTCAGGGCGACCAAAGCCCTTTGAGTGGATTTAGTAGACGGAAACTGAAAGAAGCCCATCATATGTATATATATATATATATATATATCTATATATATATATATATATATATATATATGTATGTATATATTTGTGTGTCTCTGTTTGTTCCCCACCACCATCGCTTGATGTACAAGCTTACAAAGAACAAGTACTGGGGTCGTTTGTTTGAATAAAACCCCTCAAGGTGGTGCTCCGGCTTGGCCACATTAAAATTACTGAAACAAATATAAGGAAGTCAAAGAATAAACACAGAAACATTTTTTGACCGATTTGAAATATTACTTTTCCATTATTGGTTTTATCCGATTTGATTGATGAACAATTATAAGTTTTGGACATAGGCTTGGACTCCCATAAGCAAATTACATTCCAACATTTGCCTGAAAACATTTCTATTTTTGATAAACTTGAATTATTCAACTCATAGCAAGTTTTCATGTGATGTTTTTTGGTTTTAGTTTTTAATTATAATTGAATATATGTTCTGTCATAACATCATCATCATCATCATCATCATCATCATTAACGTCCGTTTTCCATGCCGGCATGGGTTGGACAGATTAACTGGGGGACTGGCAAACCAGGAGGCCACACCAGGCTCCAATCTGATCTGGCAATGTTTCTACAGCTGGATGCCCTCCCTAACACCCAACTACTCCGAGAGTGTAGTATATCAGCCGAAACGTTGTGTTAACAACAGACAAGACGAGGACAAATATCCGTCAATTGTAAACAATGTAAATAATGTAAATAATTCCTCATCTCTTAAATAGAGAAATGCAGAAGAAAAGTTGGATCGATTCTTTGACATGCTGGCCCCCACACAGTACTAGAGCAAGGTTATTGCCAGTGCCACTGGACTGGCTCCTATGAAGGTGGCACATAAAAAGTACCATTTGAGCGTGGCCAGTACCGCCTGACTGGCCCTTGTGCTGGTGGCACATAAAAGCACCCACTACACTCTTGGAGTGGTTGGCGTTAGAAAGGGCATCAAGCTGTAGAAACTCTGCCAGATCAGATTGGAGCCTGGTGCAGCCATCTGGTTTGCCAATCCTCAGTCAAATCATCCAACCCATGCTAGCATGGAAAGTGGACGTTAAACGATGATGATGATGATGAACACAACGCTGGGTACCATATAATTACTACAGTCAATATAATTATCCCATTAATTCTTGTCCCATTAATTTTCTGGCCGTATATCTAGGTTAAAAGCTATTGTATTATCATTATTTGGGTTCTTATGGCGGAGAGCTGGCAGGATTATTAGCACACTGGACAAAAGGCTTAGCAGTATTTTGTTCAAATTCTGCTTAAGAAACATTTCGATTTTGGATTTGGTTTGCAAGATTCTTTATATGAGTTCGTGTATTGATAGCATATTCTGTTGTGTCCAGGAAGAGTCATTTTCTTTTTGTGTCTTATAATTTAACACGCACACCAGTAAAAGTTCCACTTATTCCTTATTTTTATTTTCCTAAAATTTACGTTGTGTCTTGGAACCTTTTCAGTAGTCTTGACTCTTGAAAAGACAATTGTAAAGGTTGCAAGAGGCAACGAAAATTTTAGGAAAATAAAAATATGAAATAAGTGGAAATTTTACCGGTGAGTATTTTAAATTATATATTTCTTTACTACCCACAAGGGGCTAAACATAGAGGGGACAAACAAGGACAGACAAAGGGATTAAGTCAATTACATCGACCCAGTGCGAAACTGGTACTTTATTTATCGACCCCGAAGGATAAAGGCAAAGTCTACCTCGGCGGAATTTGAACTCAGAACGTAACGACAGACGAAATACGCTAAGCATTTCGCCCTCGCGCTAACTTTCTGCCAGCTCGCCGCCTTTTTAAATTATAAGACACAAAAAGAAAATTACTCTCCCCAGACACTACAGAATATGCTGAAGAAATATTTGAATGGCAAAGTCAGGGGTCGATGTAATCAACTGGCCCTGTTCCCTTCTAAATTTTAGGCCTTGTGCTTTTGATAGAAAGGATTATTGCGTTCTTTGGTAACATCTGGGAGAATTTTTCGTGATCAATATTTGTTAGTTATTATTGTTTTGTGGCTGTGTGGTAAGTAGCTTGCTTACCAACTACATGGTTCTGGGTTCAGTC
>NC_043003.1:14783959-14826459 GCF_006345805.1 Octopus sinensis
CAGTATTTGCCATGAAGGGGCTTTTCTTGCCATCATTTTATCATGGTCCGTTGCTGTTTTAGTTTTAGTCTGGATTTCATTTGTTTCTTCTTTTTCTTCATAGTTGTTAGGTAGTATGACTTCTTGTTTGTATTTGTCAACTTCCTTAAAGACTTTGTTTTGTTCATGCTTTGTGGCTTAGGCATTTTTGTAGTCCTATGGTGGTTATTTTGTAATAGTTTTCTAGCTGTATAAGACCTCTACCACCTTCCATATGTTGTATATATAATCTTTCTATGTCAGTTTTTGAGTGGTGCATTCTAGATCCTGTCATTATTTTTCTTGTTTTCTTGTCTATTTTGATTAGTTCATTTAGTGCCTAGTTAAGAATATTGTAGCTGTAACTTATAACTGGGATAGCTAAAGTGTTAATACCTATTATCTTGTTTTTAGCATTGAGCTCTGTTTTTAGTATTGATCTAACTCATCTATAGTATTCTTTTTTTATTTTCTCCTTCATTTATGTGTGTTGTATCATACCTAGTTCATTGGTTCTTAAATATTTGCATGTCTGGCTTTGGTCTAATTCTCTTATTTAATTTGCTTTATCTAGTGTGATGTTGCTACTCTTAACTAGTTTTCCTCTTTTCAAGGTTGCTTTAGTACATTTTTCTAAGACAACTTTCATGTATATTTCTTTGGTAAATCCATGTAGTGTCTGTAGTAATGTCTCCAGCTGTTTACCATTTGTAGCATACAGTTTTAGGTCATCCATATATAAGAGGTGGCTGATTGTTTTGCTGTAACAGTTGTATCTGCATCAAGTTCTACTAGCATGTCAAAGGTGTCAGTACCAAGCAGAAAAGGAGTGGAGAGAGCGTGTCTCCCTGGAATATTCCTCTTCTAATGGGGACAGCTTTTGTTATTATGAGTCCATCTTTTGTTTGGAGCTGTAGCACTGTATGCCATTCATTCATGGAATGTGTTATATATTTTATGGTTAAAGAAATATATATTTTATGGTTATTGGTGCTACTTTGTTCATGGCTAGTGTTTCTAGTATCCATGTGCAGGGAACTATCAAAAGCCTTCTTCTTCTTCTTCTTCTTCTTCTTCTTCTTCTCTTCTTCTTCTTCTTTTATTATTATTATATTATTATTATATTATTATATATTATTTTATATTACTTTATTATTATTATTATTATTATTATTATATTATTATTATTATTATTATTATTATTATTATCATTTTCTTATATTATCATTATTATTATTATTATTATTTTATTATCATATTATTATTATTATTATTATCATTATTATTATTATTATCATTATTATTATTATTATTCTTATTAATATCCTTAATATTATTATTATTATTATCATTATTATGATTATTATTCATTCTCATTATTATAATATTATTATCATTATTATTATTATTATTCTTATTATTATTATTAATTATTATTCTTATCATTATTATCAGTATTATTATTATTATATTATTATTATTATTATTATTATTATGTTTTTTCCTTCTTTCTTCAAATTTTCTTCCGTTTCTCACCGAGTGTTTTCCATACACCTAGGGCAGAGAAGGGCATTGCATGCATTCCCAGATTACACACGCAAATTCATTATTATTATTATTATTATTATTATTATATAATTGATTTACCCTGCTCCTGAAAATTTCGGGCCATTTATTTCATTCTTATATTCTTTTACTTACTTCAGTCATTTGACTGTGGCCATGCTGGAGTACCATAGTAAAGGGTTTTTAAGTCAAGAAATGAACTCCAGGACTTATTCTTCGTAAGTGTAGTACTTATTCTATCAGTCTCCTTTGGCCGAACTGCTAAGTTACAGGAATGTAAACACACCAACATCAATTGTTAAGTGATGGTGGGAGACAAACACAGGCAGCAATCCACACACACATACATAGACATACATACATATATATATATATAGAATACAGTGTACATTTAAACATATTATGAGGTAACCATCATAAGACTCCCTTACGCTAGAAGGAACAGCTAGAGTCGAAAGCACTAATTAGGGATAAAATCTCGAAGGGAATGATAAAAATGAAAAATTAGTGGATTGGACTTTAGCTGTTCCTTCTAGCGTAAGGGAGTCCCATGATGGATACCTCTTAATGTGTTTAAATGTACACTGTATTTTATATGAATAATATATAGTCTATTGACTAATTTTTTTATATGCAAGGCCACTGGTGGTAAAAATTTCTAAAATCTTTATTACCCTGATATTATTAATTATATATATATATATATATATATATATATATATGGCGTTAATTATATATATATATATATATGGCGTTAGGAAGGCATCCAGCCGTAGAAACATTGCCAGATCAGACTGGGCCTGGTGCAGCCTTCTGGCTTCCCAGACCCCAGTTGAACCGTCCAACCCATGCTAGCATGGAAAGTGGACGCTAAATGATGATGATGATGATGATGATATATATATATACATACATACATATATATAAATATATATATATATATACATATATATATATATATATCTATATATATATATATATATATATATATATATATATATATATATATATACACATATATATATGTGACAGGCTTCTTTCAGTTTCCATCTACCAAATCCACTCACAGGTTTTGGCTGGCCCCAGGCTATAGAAGGCACTTGGCTAAGGTGTCATAGAGTGGGATTGAACCCAGAAACTTGTGGTTGAGAAGGAAGCTTCTTACTACACACCCACACCTGAATATATATATATTTTTTTTATACATTTACTCTGTGGTTGCATATCTATACTCATTTCATTGACACAGTTCTTCAAAAAGTCACAGTTCTTTGAAAACCATCCTCTTTTTTTCACCTGCAGCTTAGCACGGATGCAGTCAGCATTGTATATTCATTGTTAAAAAAATATTCCACCATGTAAATGTCGGCCCCTTATGTTCCATTCCTGCCTCTGAATAAATAAATAAATTCATGCATTTTTTTTATCCCTACATTCTATATATCCCTTTCACTCCCTCCCCACCCCACCCCCATTATTTTTTTATATCTTTATATTTCTATTTTTATTTTTATTCTTTAATCTTCAATAGTCAATTTGTATTCTTGCTATGACTCCCAGAGAATCCATTTAGCTCAAGACATTTGGATCCCTCCAAGGGTACCTGCTTATAAAAAAACATAAGATAACTTTGCTATATGTACATTGCATTTGTCCTTTCACTTTCGTTTTTCTTTCCTTTTAGTCTTTTTGTATTGTTTCATTCATTCTTTCATTCATTCATTTATATTTTTTCTATTATTTTCAATGTTTCATTCTTTATTACTTTCTTCCTCATTCCTTGTTATTACTTTTCTGGTTTTTTGTTTTTTTTGTTTTTCACCTGCTCTTCTCTCCTTTCTTTCTCCTCCTATTCCTTCTCCTCCTCAGCATACACCTTCTTGCTACTTTTCTCTCTCTTCCTTTCTTCTCCCTTTTTTTTTACATACTCCTGCTATCCTTCTTTTTTTTTCTCCCATATTTTCCTGGTTTTCCTAAACACCATCCTTTCTTTTTCTCCTCCTTTTCAGTCACCCTCTCATTATTACATCTTATCTTCTCTGTCCCCCTCTTCCTATCTATCTATCTATCTATCTATCTATCTATCTATCTATCTATATATATATATATATATATATATATATAATATATATATATATATATATATATATATAAATATAAACATATATATAAATACCTACAAATATATATATATATATATATATGTATGTGTATACATATATATATATATATTATATATATATATATATATATATAATATATATATACATGTATATATATGTACATATATATACATGCATATAGAAATACATATATATATATATTGATATATATATAAATGCATACTCACACACATACACACACATATATATATACATAAAGAGAAAAAGAGAGAGAGAGATCATGTGGATAACTATTTCTGCTTTTACCCTTTCAATTTCTTTCCCTCCTTCTTCTCACTCCTCCTCCTCTTCCTCCACCTCCTTTTCCATGCACAGACCCTCCCTCCCTCCCCATCTCCCCACCACCTCACTCCAGTCTTTCTTCGATGCTGTCCCCTTTTTTTTGTAGTTTATTTATTTTAGTTTTTTATGTTGTCGTTTCTGTTTCTTCTTCTTCTTCTTCTTCTCAATTTCCTTCTCTCCGTCTTTCCCCCCTTTTTCCCTTTTTCCCTTTCCCCCCCCCATCCTTTTCAATCGTTAAATACAATGATGCGAACGTAGTGATTAATTTTAGAACTATTTTATTTCAGCAAATGTTATTTTATTGTTTGCAGTTTTCGAATTGCCCACTGTTGCGTTCCAAGCCTTGATCCAATTGTGATTTGCAAACCAGAAAATGCGTTGAGAAAATCTAATCTACCAAAGATATTGGCAAACCAATAATTCTACAGATATGTCTTGCTGGTGCTCTTTTCTTGGTTGCTTCATTTTTGCTGAGTAATTTCTTCTTTGTAATGTGTAAGCTCTGAAGGAATCTGGTTACAGGCATTACCATTTTACCATTGCTAGATGTGTGTCTTTGCATTGACAATTCATTTGTAATTTGCCTTTCTGTGTGTGTGTGTCTGTGAGCATGTATGTATGCGTGTATGTATGTGTATGCGTGTGCATGTATGTATGTGTGTGTATGTATGTGTGTATGTATGTGTTTGTGTGTGTATATGTGTATGTATGTGTGTGTATGTATGTGTTTATGTGTGTACGTGTATATTAATGTATGTATGTATGTATGCGTGTGTATGTATGTAAGTATGTGTGTGTATATATGTGTGTATGTGTGTATGTATGTGTGTTTTTGTATGTATGTATGTGTGTATGTATGTATGAATGTGTATGTGTATGTATGTACACAAGCATGTGTATATGTATTTATGTATGTGTGTATGCATATATGCATGTATGTGTGTGTATGTATGCATGTATGTATGTATGTTTGTATGTATGTGTGTATGTATGCTTGTATGCATGTATACACATATGTATGTGTGTATGCATATGTGTGTGTATGTGTATGTGTGTGTGTGTGTGTGTATGTTTGCATGCATGTATACATCAATGTGTATGTATGTGTGCATGTATGTTTGTATGTGTATGTATGTATGCATATATGTGGGTATGTATGTTTGCATGCATGTATACTCATATATGTGTATGTGTACATATGTATGTATGTATTATTTATGTATGTATGTATGTTTGTATGCATGTATACACATATGCGTGTAAGTGAATGTATGCATGTGAGTATGTATGTTTGTATGCATGTATACATGTATGTATGCCTGTATATATGTATGCATATGTCTATGTATATGTTTGTATGCATGCATACATGTATGTGTTTATGTGTATGTATATGTGTATATAAATGCATGTGTGTGCATATATATGTATAAATGCATACATACACTGTTATTTTATGTGTATATATGTATGTGTGTGTGCATGCATGTATGTGAGTATGTGTGCGCATGTCTACATATATATGCACACTTACATAGATACATAGATACATAGATACATACATACATACATACATACATACATATATATATATATATATATATATATTTGTGTATATATTTAAGTATATGCATAGAGAAACATATGCCTATGCATAGACACAGAGAACATATATATACATACATATATATACATATATATACATACATATATACATATATATGTTATATGTATATATATATGTATATATATATATATATATATATATATATATATATATATATATATATATATTATATATTATATATATATATATATATACATATTTTATATATACATACACAACACACTTACATTAGTATAATATTCTTGTACAAAGATAATTGTAAGTTTCTTCTGGTAAAAGAATATGAGTCAACAAAAAGGATGAAGAGAACTAGGCGAAGGGAAGTAGCAGTGGCAGTGGCAGCAGCAACAACAACAGCAGCAGCAGCAGCAACAAGTGCAAGAACAACAATAGGAATTGCAACAATAGCCATAACTACAACTGCAAACAGTAGCAAGAATAACATTGATAATGGAATAATGAATAAGAAATGGTATTTTAGCACCTAAAAATTTGATAACAAGTGACATTGAAGATTTAAGAATAAGGAAAGAAAATGTAATGAGAGAGAGGTGGGGGGAGAGAAGAGAGAGGGGGGAGAGTAGCAGAGAAAAGGAGAGAGAGATAGTAGAGAGAGGGGGAATAACAGAGTGAGTGAGAATGAAAGTGAGAGAAATAGAGAGACAGTAATAATAACACAGAGAGAGAGAGAGAGAGAGACAGTGATAGAGAGAGAGAGAGAAGGAAAGAGAAAGGAGAGAGAGGGATAGAGAAGGTGAAGAGAGAGAAGGCGAAGAGAGAAGGAGAGAGAGAAGAAGAGGGGGAGAGAATAACAAAGGAAGGGAGAGAGACAGTGAGAGAGAGTGAGTAACAGAGTGAGGGAGGGAAAGAGTGAGAACAAAAGAAAGTGACAGAAATAGACAGTAACAGAGAAAGAGAGCGACAGTGAGAGATAGAGAGAGAGAGAGAGACAGTGATAGAGAGAGAGAGAGAAGGAAAGAGAAAGGAGAGAGAGGGATAGAGAAGGTGAAGAGAGAGAAGGCGAAGAGAGAGAAGTAGAAGAGAGAAGGAGAGAGAGAAGAAGAGGGGGAGAGAATAACAAAGGAAGGGAGAGAGACAGTGAGAGAGAGTGAGTAACAGAGTGAGGGAGGGAAAGAGAGTGAGAACAAAAGAAAGTGACAGAAATAGACAGTAACAGAGAAAGAGAGCGACAGTGAGAGATAGAGAGAGAGATGGGGAAATGAAAGAAAGGAGAGAGAGGGAAAGAGGAAGGGAGAGAGAAGAGAGAAGAAGAGAGAAGAAGAAAGTAACAGAGAAAGAGAGAGACAGCATGAGAAAGAGTAACAGAGTGAGAGAGGAAGAGAAAAAGAGAGAAAGAGAAACAGAGAGTAACTGAAAGAAAAGGAGGAGAGAGAGAGAGACAGACAGACAGAAAGAGAGAAAAAAAGCAAAAAAGAGAGAGAAAAAAGACAAACAGTAACAGAGAGAGAAAGAGGAGAGGAGAATGTGGAAGAGAGAGAGAGCGAGTAAGAGCAATTGAGAGAGAGAAAGAGAGACAGAGAGTAAGAAAGATAGAGAGGGGGAGGGGGAATCTAAAAGAGAGCAAACATTTTAGTCTGGAAGAAGAAGAATTAATCAACAATTGTGGTATAAAATGTCGTTTTACTGCAAGAAAGAAAGAAAGAAAGAAAGAAAGGAGCCAAAGAACTTGTCCTCTGTTCATTGGATTACTCTGTTACTGTTGTTGCTGCTGCTGCAGCTACTATTGCTGTTGGTGCTGTTGTTGTTGTTGTTGTTGTTAAGCAACAAGACGGGTAAGGGTGATTAGGTGATGGACTAGGGCTTAGGGGCGGGAGACCCCAGACCTTGGAAAAAAAAACTTTGGTCGTCTTGTTGTAGTCTAGGGCTCTTCATTGATGCCCGACACCACTGGGAGGTGGCCCTCGAAGTCGCTGGAAATGGAGATCTCAGTCCACAATGAAATCTGGAAAGAATATTTGTCTAATTATTCTTAATATATCTCGGCAGATTTGGACACAAAATATGCTAGGTGTTGTAGTATGTGTCTCAGGAATAACTTCTCCCTTGACTGGCTTCCGTGCAGGTGGCACGTAAAATGCACCAATCCGACCGTGGCCGATGCCAGCCTCGCCTGGCACCAGTGAAGGTGGCACGTAAAAAGCACCCACTACACTCACGGAGTGGTTGGTGTTAGGAAGGGCATCCAGCTGTAGAAACATTGCCAGATAACACCGGAGCCTGGTGCAGCCTTCTGGCTTCCCAGATCCCTGGTCGAACCGTCCAACCCATGCTAGCATGGAGAATGGACGTTAAACGATGATGATGATGATGATGATGCATCTCAGTATACATGACATTCTGGGACACTAGTGTTTTGACATATTGTATTCATCAGCCGGAAATAGCTAGAACTAGATAAACCAAAGCTGCTGGCCTTGTTTATGTTTTCAGTGAATGAATTGTTTGCTGATCAGTGCTAATATCTGCCAACTGATAAAAAAAAAATCCTTGATATTACAATCCACAATGAGATCTGGAAAGAATATTTGTCTATTTATTATTAACACATCTAGGCAGGTTTGGACCCAAAATATGCTGGATGTTGTAATGTGTGTCTTAGGAGAATAACTTCTCCCTTTTCTGACAATAGTATATTCAACAGTCTTTGTTTCAATGAATTTTGCAAAAACTGAAGAATTTAAAAAATAATTATGTCACTGTTAAACTCGTGTTTAGAACATAAATTAGCATGACATTTTCATGGAAGTTTTAAGCCCTTTAGCGTTCAAATTATTCTTTTAAATGTAATATTTATTCACGTTGTTTTGAATTAATCAGGCTTTATGTCATAGCTTAGATATTTCAAGGATGTGATTATTTATTTTCAGAATGACATTGTAGGATAGGTGTGAGAGGCTGGATCTGGCCAGTTTAAATCATAACTCTTTAGCATTCAGATTATTGAGTCAAATGCAATGCTTGTTTATTCACATTGTTTTGAATTAATCATGCATTGTCTCAAAGCTTTGATATTTCGATGATCTCAGAATGACATTGTAGGGTAGGTGTGAGAGGCTGGATCTGGCCAGTCTGAACATTAAAAAAAAAAAGGCAGATTATTCTGGCCACATACGGCCAGTTGAAATTCTAAAGAGTTAATTTAATTCACTTTAAAATAGGAATCCATAACACAGAACCACAGCGGACTCCACTGGTATCAGAACGGTCAAAATAGCATTGACCAAAAACTACATCTGAAAAAAAAAAATGACCATCAAGTTCATAGGCAAAAACTTCATTCAGACCTAGTCACAATCCTTGGCTTATAGTTGTGCTGTTTCTTCTCTCTTCCTTTTCTGGTGCTATTACGATGGTTTCTGTTTCTTAAGACATGCAAGCTATGGGTTTCTCTTAAGCATCTCTCCACTCAACCCCACGTCACCCCATCCTAATACCTTAATAAATCATGCATGAAACATTTAAAAAATTTTTTTATGACCAGCCACTACCCACCCAAACCAGCAACCTGTTAGAATTTCGCCCCTGCCTGCATCTTTCTTAACAGACACATAACCTACAGAAGTTCAAACTAAATACTAAATACCAACCAAATTGACCTTAGTTGATTTGGAGCGGCTAAAAAGGTCAGTGGGGGAGGGGGGTAAATCCTTTCTCCTCTTCATCATCTTCATGATACATTTGTAAAGTAAAAACTAGTAAAGTACACATATATATATATATACTTTACTAGTTTCAGCTTGGGAGCTGTGGCTATATATATATATATATATATATGTATGTATGTATGTATGTATAATATGAAAGAAATTGCTGTGTACAGAGCTTGAGTGTGTGTGTGTGTGTGTGTGTGTGTGCATGTGCATGTGTATGTGTGTGAATTTTACATACGTAATCATCATCTTCCTCATTGTTTTATAAATATGTATATATACAGACAGGCATGCGTGTGTGCACACACACACACATGTACACACGCACACAGATACACACACATGTACACACGCACACAGATACACACACACACACGCACCGACACACACACAAACGCACACACACACACACACATGTAACTCTGAGTAGCAGTTTGGAAAGTTTTTCAGTTTCAAAAGAATATTTTACTCTAGCTTTGATATTCAAGAACTATTTTCTTCATCTTGTTTGGCACCTATGTGCACATTTGGATGCATGTGTTTGTGCATGTGGTGTGTATGTATATATATATGTATATATATAAAGGGTAAAGACCCCCTTTGGTCATGAATGACCATGGGATTGCACCTAGAAAGTTACCCTCCTAGACACAAGTCCGGGCAAGGTTGTTTATGGAAGACCAGCAGTCGCCCATGCATACCAGCCTCCCCTCTCCACGCCACCAGTGTTATCCAAGGGAAAGACAAAGGTCGATACAGCTTGGCACCAGTGATGTTGCAACTCATTTCTACAGCTGAGTGAACTGGAGCAACGTGAAATAAAGTGCCTTGCTCAAGAACACAACACGCAGCCCAGTCCGGGATTCGACCTCACAACCTCACGATCGTAAGCTCGACGCTCTAACCACTGAGCCATATGCATGTGTATATGTATATTCTTTTATCCTATTACTTGTTTCAGTCATTTGATTGTGGCCATGCTGGAGCACCACCTTTAGTCGAACAAATTGACCCCGGGACTTGTTCTTTGTAAGCCTAGTACTTACTTTATCAATCTCTTTTGCTGAACCATTAAGTAACAGGGACATCATTATCACACCAATATCAGTTGTCAAGCGATGGTGCGGGGGACAAACACAGGCACACAAATACACACACACACACACACATATATATGACAAGTGATGGATATATGTATTTGCATTGGGACCCCTTCACATTGAAGACCGGTGATTGTTGTGCGCTGACAACGGGTCAATACCCAGAAACCCGGGTCTGTGCATATCACGTTAGGCTGGAGATGGGAAGGATGGCTTCCTTTTGCAAATACTGATAGGGCACAGAAAGTGTGTCAATAGCCAGCTGGAGAAGATGTTCTCCTGGAGCTACAAGCTACAGTAGCATCCACCTTTAATGGTTAGCCACATTTAAGTGGCAAATATACTTCACATTGTCATGCAGCTACTGTTTATACCTCGTTCAGAGATTTATTATTGCTTATATATATATATATATATATATATACATTTTACATTTTACTTTTTTATACATACATGTGTATGTGGTGTGTGAGTATGTGTGCACACATATATATATATATATATATAATATATATATATATATTATATATTATTTTTAAAAACATGAGAATGTTCAAGATCCTTTTTATTAAGGAATTTTCATATTTCCTTATTTGTAGTTTATGTTTGGTTTGGAGCAATAACGGTTCTTAAATCCATTAGTCTGACGTTTCAAGACTTTCACAATCTCATTTTTATAATAGTTGACAATATATTTCACAACAAGATGCCGTTGCAACTCATTATAATGTAATACATAAAATAAAAATCACATAGAAAACCACACGTTGACAATATTAAAATTTTATATTGAATTCTACTCAAAAACATAAACAAGAAAACAAAAAAAATAACCAAAGATCCTTTACTAATAGCAAAATACAAACCTAAATTTAACACACAGATATGTTACACATAAGAATATATATTGTGAAATCTACAGGTATTTATTATTATATAATTTTAAAATAGACGTTGATGATTATATCTGTTATAAAATTATTCCCAAGATCATTTGCAGTTTTACAAAACATGTGAAGAGCATGCTATTACAACGGATTATTTTGAAAAATGAGATGGTGAAAGTCTTAAAATGTCGAGTTAATGGATTTAGGAATGTTATGGTTCCAAATCAGACATAAAAAGATGAAATATCCTCATAAAAACAAAAAGAATGTAATATTTGGAAAAAAAAACAGCTGTTCCCTTTTTGCATAAACCTGTATGTATATAGAAGTGTATATATATATATATGTATGATGATATATATATATATATATAATATATATATAATATATTATATATATATATATATATATATATATATATATATATATATTATATATATGTATGTATATATATATATATGTATATATGTATATGTATATATATACATATATATATGTATATATACATATATATATGTTTATATATATATATACGTATATATATATATATGTATATATGTATATGTATATATATACACACATACACACATACATATATATTATTTATCTCAGTTTTAGAATAAATACACTGCATTCCTGATATGTTGTAAATGACAATTAAAAGGGTTGGTGACCGAAAAGGTGTCTGGCCTGTCTGAAGATCAGAGTGACATGAAACTTGAGCCATGGTGAATAAATTCCAAAATATCTATCTATGGAGAACTATGTTCTAGGACAGGGCTGGCCAACCTGAGGCCCATGGGCTGCATGTGGCCCGCAGACTTTTATCTTGTGGCCCACTTGATGCTTTCTTGAAATGGCTTTATTTATACAACCATTTTCTAAATTTTATCAAAAATTAAAGAGTGTAATGAAAAGTAAGAAAGATACTACTGTTTTTGCAACGATAATATTTCATGTTGTATCTGCTGACCACTGAGATCCCCTTCAATCATGACTTACCATAGGATTGCACCTAGAAAGTTACCTTCCCAGGCACAAGTCCAGGCAAGGTTGTTTATGGAACACCAGTAGTTGCCTATGCATATCAGCCTCCCCTCTCCATACCATGGATGTTATCCAAGAGAAACGCCAATACAGTTTGGCATACCAGTGATGTCGCAACTCATTTCTACAGCTGAGTGAACTGGAGCAACGTGAAGTAAAGTGTCTTGCTCAAGACACAACATGCAGCCCGGTCCGGGAATCGAACTCACAACCTCGCGATTGTAAGCTCGACACTCTAACCACTGAGTCATGCACCTTCACTATGTGTATCAATGATCATTCATTTATAATTGTAATAACAGTATGAGAAAGCAAAATGTTTTCAATTCTGTCAGCATACAAGTGGCCCTCAAAAACCTTTCTGCAATTAAAGTGGCCCACAATGTAATTCGAATTGGTCAGGCCTGTTCAAGGAAAAGGTCTCCTTAGAAACCGAAATTAAAATACAAAGGCCACTTGAAATCTGATTCGAGGAAATAATATCCACATGAGAAGTTGTGAAATAATTACAATTGAAAGGGTTTGGGGGAAAAAAAGATATTCAGTATATCAATGCATTTTGAAGAAGAATCACATTAAACACATACAATTGAACTTAAATGCAAGGAAAGGAATAGTTAGCATGCTGAGCGAAATGCTTAGTGGTATTTCATCTACCATTAGGTTTTGAGTTCAAATTCCGCTGAGGCTGACTTTGCCTTTCATCCTTTGGAGTCGATAAAATTAGTACCAGTTGCATACTGGGGTCGATTTAACTTACTTAATCCTTTACCCCAAAATTTGAGGCCTAGTGCTTCCAGTAGAAATCATTTATTAAAATTGAAAAAGTGTGACACACTGAGATTCACATTTATTATATTAGATGTGTTTAATTTAGGGGAAACTTTATTTCTATTAAAGTGTATTATATATGTGTGTGTGTGTTTGGAAATTGTAGCTGTGATACCAGTGCCAGTGGCATGTAAGCGAACCATCCGAACGTGGCCGTTGCCAGCCTCACCTGGCCCCCGTGCCGGTGGCACATAAAAAGCACCAACCAATCGTGGCCATTGCCAGCCTCGCCTGGCCCCTGTGCCGGTGGCACATAAAAAGCACCATCTGATCGTGGCCATTGCCAGCGCCACCTCGACTGGCTTCCGTGCCGGTGGCATTTAAAAAGCACCAACCGATCGTGGCCATTGCCAACCTCGCCTGGCACGTAAAAAGCACCCACTACACTCACGGAGTGGTTGGTGGTAGGAAGGGCATTCAGCTGTAGAAACACTACCAGATCAGACTGGAGCCTGGTGCAGCCTCCTGGCTTTCCAGACCCTTGTCAAACCGTCCAACCCATGCTAGCATGGAAAGCGGATGCTAAATCATGATGATGATGTGTGTGTGTGTGTGTGTATTAAAGAAAGTAAAAATAAAACAAAAATGATAGTTTCAGTATGTTGGTGACAGGAATTTCTGTCAAAGTGAGGACATGGTTAAAAACGTTGTATATATCCTCCTTTCTCTCACATATCCACTCTTTCTCTCTCTTTTATTATTACTCCCACTGCCACCATCAACACTACTACTTTTAATAAAACATTGTCAACTCTCCCTAAATTTCCTTGCCTCTCTTTCTCTTCCACTCTTTTTCTTTCTTTCTTTCTTTCTTTCTCTCTCTCTTTGCCACCACCCTCACCATCTCTATGTCCACTATTACTCTCACCCATCATGAGGAATAGTAGGAGTGTCATTGAATAGTGAGAGAGGGAGTCTAAGTGTGACACACTGACACACAGAAATTAGTTTTCACATTTATTATATTAGATATATACATATGCACACCCATACATAAAAATATATCTTTCTTTCTCTCTATCTTTCTTCGTTGTGTGTGTGTGTGTGTGTGTGTATGAATGTGTGTGTGTATACACCAGAGCGTTAAAGAATTATAATAAACATGAAGCGATTAGAGGCAAAATTTGTTAGAGGCTATGGAAGGGATAATTTTAGTGATAATGATGATGAGGACAGCAACGATCTCTATGGTGATGGTGACGATGCTAACATGACTGCTGCTGCTGCTGCTGCTGATGATGATGGTGACGATGACGACGATGATGATGATGATGATGATAACGATAATGACGATGATGATGACGATGATGATGATGATGATGATGTTGTTAGAGGGCTGATATTCTTGTTGATAATGGAGTCACCAATGACAACACAAAAAGAAATTGTAAAAAATTGTAAAAAAAAAAAAATTATAACTAAGATTAAAAGAAATGTTTTTGGTTTTTTGTTTTAAACTACTTAAAATAGAATATTTTGTCCCCAAAGGGATTGCAATCCTCTGAAATTTTTACTACCAATTAAATTTCTGATATAGATTTTATTTGATAGATCAGTGTGTTATATTTTACTGCAGAAATTTGCTCTTAGAGACGATAAAATGAAAAATATAATATAATAAAGCACAATTTTAAAAAAATAAAAATAAAAAAATTTTAAAATAACAAAACAAAATGAAGCAAATGCTGGCTTCATTTCTAAATTGATTTAAATATTTTCATTTGGGTAAAATTTCTTTCTTCCTCAGATTTAGTTCATTCAGTTAGATAACTCAGCTTTTTTTTTCCCCACATACAGGCAGACTCACCAATAGGTATGTATGCATGACCCACATCTAATCCTCTTCATGTCTCTCTCTTTCTTTCTCTATCTCTCTCTCCACACCCACACTTGAGTGTGTGCCTCATTTGCTTTTCTATGTTGGCATCAGTTGGACAGTCCATGTGTCACCATGCCACATCTGTGATTCATGCCTTCTGTCCAGCCCTTTGAAATAGACGGGAGCAATGTGAAATAAAGCATCTTGCTCAAGGACACAACATGTCACTGGGAATTGAACTCATAACCTTACAATCATGAGCTGTTTGTCATTGTGTCTTACAGTATAAAGTAAAGGTGCATGGCTTAGTGGTTAGGGCATTTGACTCGCGATCATAAGGCCATGAGTTCAATTCCTAGTGATGCATTGTGTCCTTGAGCAAGACACTTTATTTTGTTGCTCCAGTTCACTCAGCTGGCAAAATTCAGTAGTACCTGTATTTCAAAGGGCCGACCTTGTCACACTTTGTTATTTTTTTATTGCCCACAAGGAGCTAAACATAGAGGGGACAAACAAGGACAGACAAAGGGATGAAGTCGATTTTATCGACCCCAGTGTGTGACTGGTACTTAATTCATGGACCCCGAAAGGATGAAAGGCAAAGTCAACCTGGGCAGAATTTGAACTCAGAACGTAATGGCAGACGAAATACCTATTTCTTTACTACCCACAAGGGCTAAACACAGAGAGGACAAACAAGGACAGACAAATGGATTAAGTCGATTATATCGACTCCAGTGCATAACTGGTATTTATTTAATCAACCCCGAAAGGATGAAAGGCAAAGTCAACCTCGGCAGAATTTGAACTCAGAACGTAACGGCAGATGAAATACTGCTAAGCATTTCGCCCGGCATGCTAATGTTTCTGCCAGTTCGCCACCTTGTCACAGTGTGTCACGCTGAATCTGCCTGAGAGCTACGTTAAGGGTACATGTGTCTGTGGAGTGCTCAGCATCTTGCACGTTAATTTCATGAGCAGGCTGTTCCGTTGATCATATCAGCTGGGACCTTTGTCATCATAACCGACGGAGTGCTCCTTCCTTTTTCACTCCATGACCCAGGCGTATTCTATGATGCTACTGGAATTGGTGAATCTGTCTCAAACAGGACTGAAGAGTTGTTGCAACTTCTATCAGTTATGGATGTGGTGGTTAAGAAGCTCGCTTTGCAACCATGTAGCTTTGGGTTCAATCCCATTGTGTGTCACCTTGGATAGGTGTCTTCTACTGTATCCCTAGGACGACTAATAACTTGTGGGTGAATTCAATGGACGGAAACTGTGTGGAAGGCCATCATGTATGTATGTGTGTGTACAAGTGTGTGTACACGTATGTGCATGTGTGTATGTATATGTGCATGTGTGTGTATGTGCATGCGTATGTGTCTGTGCATGCATGTGTGTATGTGTGTTAGTGAGTGTGTGTGTGTGTGTGTGTGTGCCTGTGTGTGTGTGAGTGTATGTGTGTAACTGAGAGAGAGAGAGAGAGAGAAAGAGAGTGAGAGTTAACAAGAATGAGGGCAGAAAGAGGTGTGCTGCTGAAGGGGAGTACATGGTTACCTAGAAAAAGGTGGGGATTTAGCAAGAAAGAGGTGTGCTGGAAACCTTTCAGTCTCCATCTATCAAATCCACTTACAAGGCTTCAGTCAACCTGGGGCTATAGTAGAAGACACTTGCCCAAGGTATCATACCGTGGGATTGAACCCAGAATCATGTGGTTGGGAAACAAGCTTCTAACCACACTTCCACACCTGCACACCACACACACACACACACACACACACACACATATATACATATATCCCCATCATCATCATTATTATCATGATGATGATCATTTAACATCTGCTTTCCATGCTGGCATGGGTTGGGCAGTTGGACTGAAGACTGGCAATCCAGAAGGCTGCATCAGGCTCCAATCTGATTTGGAGGCCTTTCCTAATGCCAATCACTCCGAGAGTGTAGTGGGTGCTTTTTACGTGCCACTGGTATGAGGGCCAGTCAATCAGCACTGACAATGATCATGCTCAAATGGTGCTTTTTACATCCCACTGGCATGGGAGCAAGTCAGGTGGCACCAGTAGCAACCATGCTTGAATGGTGCTTTTTATGTGCCACCAGCACGGGACCAGTCGGGTGACACTGGCATCTAGGTATATATATATGAAATAAATGTGCCCTTTTAAAGCCTAGCCAGAGTCATGGGGCCCGGTTTCCCGGTTTCGATGGTGTATGTGTTCCCCAGCTGGACGAGACACCAGTCCATCGCAGCGTTATTCATTTTTGCCAGCTGAGTGGACTGGAGCAACATGAAATGAAGTGTCTTGCTCAAGAACACGTGTCGACCGGTCCAGGAATCAAGACACCACAATCTTACGATCATGATTCTGACACCCTAACCACTAAGCCACACACCTCCACACACACACACACACACACACACACATATACATATATCCCCATCATCATCATTATTATCATGATGATGATCATTTAACATCTGCTTTCCATGCTGGCATGGGTTGGGCAGTTGGACTGAAGACTGGCAATCCAGAAGGCTTGCATCAGGCTCCAATCTGATTTGGAGGCCTTTCCTAACGTCAATCACTCCGAGAGTGTAGTGGGTGCTTTTCACGTGCCATTGGTATGAGGGCCAGTCAATCAGCACTGACAATGATCATGCTCAAATGGTATTTTTACATCCCACTGGCATGGGAGCAAGTCAGGTGGCACCAGTAGCAACCATGCTTGAATGGTGCTTTTTATGTGCCACCAGCACGGGACCAGTCGGGTGACACTGGCATCTAGGTATATATATATGAAATAAATGTGCCCTTTTAAAGCCTAGCCAGAGTCATGGGGCCGGTTTCCCGGTTTCGATGGTGTATGTGTTCCCCAGCTGGACGAGACACCAGTCCATCGCAGCGTTATTCATTTTTGCTAGCTGAGTGGACTGGAGCAACATGAAATGAAGTGTCTTGCTCAAGAACACGTGTCGACCGGTCCAGGAATCGAGACACCACAATCTTACGATCATGATTCTGACACCCTAACCACTAAGCCACACACCTCCACACACACACACACACACACACACACATATACATATATCCCCATCATCATCATTATTATCATGATGATGATCATTTAACATCTGCTTTCCATGCTGGCATGGGTTGGGCAGTTGGACTGAAGACTGGCAAGCCAGAAGGCTGCATCAGGCTCCAATCTGATTTGGAGGCCTTTCCTAACGTCAATCACTCCGAGAGTGTAGTGGGTGCTTTTCACGTGCCATTGGTATGAGGGCCAGTCAATCAGCACTGACAATGATCATGCTCAAATGGTAATTTTTACATCCCACCAGCATGGGAGCAAGTCAGGTGGCACCAGTAGCAACCATGCTTGAATGGTGCTTTTTATGTGCCACCAGCACGGGACCAGTCGGGTGACACTGGCATCTAGGTATATATATATGAAATAAATGTGCCCTTTTAAAGCCTAGCCAGAGTCATGGGGCCCGGTTTCCCGGTTTCTATGGTGTATGTGTTCCCCAGCTGGACGAGACACCAGTCCATCGCAGCGTTATTCATTTTTGCTAGCTGAGTGGACTGGAGCAACATGAAATGAAGTGTCTTGCTCAAGAACACGTGTCGACCGGTCCAGGAATCGAGACACCACAATCTTACGATCATGATTCTGACACCCTAACCACTAAGCCACACACCTCCACACACACACACACACACATATATATAGATATACATATATGTGTGTGTGTAGATGTGTGGATGTACATATGTATTTATGTACATATATATTTACACATACATATGTACATACATTCATATATACAGGTGTGTGTGTGTGCATGTGTGTATGTATATACGCACACACACAACACACATGTACACACTCACCCATATGCAGTTGTTTACATTATCCTTATCAAAGTCTTCAGACACAGCACTGGAATTCACTTTCTATTTTTCGTTGTTGGTATGCTTCACACCATCAGCTTCCCTTTAGTTCCTCATCCACATTACTGCTGCTGCCACAGATGCTTCCGCAGATGCTGCTGTCACTGCTGTCACTTATGCAGCAGCTGCTGTTGTTACCATCTCTGCTGTTGCTTCTGCTGCTGTAGTTATTATTGTTGTAAAATAAATTTTGAATCTTATAAGAAAATACCTAACAGTTTCCAGGTTGAATGCCAACTGCATTTGTGAGGCACTGTACGTAGCACAGTGAGCAGAACATTGTGTGATGTACTCCTTTTAAATTATCTAAGTGATTGGACTGTGGCCAAGCTGGAGCATTGCACTGAAGTGTTTTAGTTGATTATTTTGATATCAATACTCTTTACTCTTTACTCTTTTACTTGTTTCAGTCATTTGATCGTGGCCATGCTGGAGCACCGCCCTTACTGGAGCAAATCGAACCCAGGACTTATTCTTTGTAAGCCTAGTACTTATTCTATCGGTCTCTTTTGCCGAACCACTAAGTTATGGGGACGCAAACACACCAGCTTCGGTTGTCGAGTGATGTTGGGGGTACAAACACAGACACACAAACATATGTACTCACACACACATATATATACATATATACGATGGGCTTCTTTCAGTTTCCGTCTACCAAATCCACTCACAAGGCTTTGGTTGGCCTGAGGCTATAGCAGAAGACACATGCCCAGGGTGCCAACGCAGTGGGACTGAACCTGGAACCATGTGGTTGGTAAGCAAGCTACTTACCACTCCTATGCTTTAAATATTTAATACTTAAATATTTTTACAGTCTGGTATCTATGTTGGAGGAAATAAGAGCTGTCATCTTAATTTGTTGCACCGTTAATTTATGAGACAGAATTGCAGAAGATTCTTATTTCAAGCAGTGTTTCACACACAAACACTATTGATGTCACATGCTCTGAGTACGTGTTTTGTTTCAATGCTTGTTAGCTGGGGATTCTTGTTCAAGAACTGTCCTTTTAAGACGTCAAGTTCAGTACTGAAAAGCTGAAATAACTACAAAATATAGGCTTAAAATTATTGGCACAAGGCCAGCAATTTCAGGGGTTGGTGGGGTAAGTCAATTACATCAGCCCCAGTGCTTAACTGGTACTTATTCTATTGACTACAAAAAGACGAAAGGCAAAGCCAACCTCAGCAGAATTTGAACTCAGATGATGAAGATGGACAAAATGTTGCTTAGCATTTTGCCTGGTATGCTAACAATTCCACCAGCTTGCTACCTTTGCTTATATATATATATATATTATGGATGTCACATATTTAAAGTATATATTTTGTTTAAATACCTATTAACTGTGGAATCTTATCCAAGGAATATCCCTTTAAGACATCGAGTGTTCGGTGCTGATGAGCTGAAATAACACTGAAATATTGATCTCCACTGTTTTGATTCATCTACAGGGTTATTCATTTTGCCTAGTTCTGAGGTATTCAGTGTTTTTAACACTCAACTTCTTCAGGAAATGCTTCCCTGGATGAAATCCCATAGAGTTTAAACAAAACACATACAATAAGTATGTAAGTAACATCAATAATATCTACATTAACAGAGCAGAGATGCTTCTAATTGAAAATTTGATATATATATATATACGAATACAAAAAATGGGACAAGAACGCAAAACATCATAAGAGAACCTCATAAGAGAAAAATCCACCAATTTTTCTCTTAAATATATTTATTTGTATTATGCAGAGAGCATTACTATATATAAATGGCTACACACTAGGAGGGACTCTTAAAGTTAAAGCTACCAAAATAAATAAACACATTGTACCGAAAGCAAAGGAATTCAACTCTTGAAGCTAGTCACTTAAAAACAGAATTCAGCTGCAAATCACATGATTTCATAATTAGTGCAGAAATGCATTTTTTAATCGTCAGTGCATGCATAATTCAAGATATATAATGAATGAATGAGGTTTTTCACGCTAACTACTTGATAAATTTTTATAAATGTTTTATCCTATTTTTAAATTGTAAATTTAACCGAAGTATATTCAGTAATGAATTTTTATTCTGAATAAACACGTTATACCGAGATGCAATTCATAAAAGCCCGCCATTTACATAGATGTATAAAGGGTGAACATTTCTATATGCTACGTTGGATACATTGGTTGTTCATCTAGTATGCTGATTTTTGTTCATTCATTATATATTTACAATTTAAAAATGGGATAAAATCTTTATAAGAATTTATGAAGTAGTTAGTGTGAAAAATCTCATTCATTCATTATGCGTGCACTGATGATTAAAAAGTGCATTTCTGCACTAATTATGAAATCATGTCATTTGCAGCCGAATTCTGTTTTTAAGTGGCTAGGTTTGAGAGTTGCATTTCCTCACTTTCGGTATGATGTGTTGATTTATTTTGGTAGTTTTGACTTTAAGAGTCCCTCCTAGCGTGTGCATTTATGTTTAGTAATGCCCTCTATATATATATATGTATATATATGTATATATATATATATATATATAATATATATATATATATATATATATATAATATATATATATATATATATATGCATATATGGGTACAGGATGTCACAAAACATAAACAACATGAATTAAGAAATACGAAAACAACATGAAATACAAAGGCAAACTTGGGTATGCGAACAACGAGAGAAACAAATGGAAAACAAGACAAGTAACATAAAGGACGACCCTTCATCAGTTGTCGGCTGTCCATCTACTCCATATTTCGAGTGGGTCATTCTTTAAATTGGTTTCTTTTCCATGTTTCTCTCATTGTTTGCATACCCAAGTTTGCCTTCGTATTTCATGTCGTTTTGCATTTATAATTAAATAAATATTCTTTTTATTCTTTTACTTGTTCCAGTCATTTGACTATGGCCATTTTGAAGCACTGCCTTTAGTCGAACAAATCGACCCCAGGACTTATTCTTTGTAAGCCTAGTACTTATTCTATAGGATTCTTCGCCAAACCACTTAGTTACGGCGACATAAACACACCAACATCGGTTGTTAAACAATTGTGGGGAGACAAATACAGACACACAAATACATACATGCATACATACATACATGCACAAAATACATACATACACACAAATACATACATACATAGATATATACATATACATATATACGACGGCTTCTTTCAGTTTCTGTCTACCAAATTCACTCACAAGGCATTGGTTGGCCCAAGGCTATAATAGAAGACACTTGCCCAAGGTACCACACAGTGGGACTGAACCTGGAACCATGTGGTTGGTAAGCAAGCTACTTACCACACAGCCACTCCTGCACCTACTGTATATTATATAGATAATATAAAAATATACTGTACAGTACTGTTTCTACTTTGTGGATTTTTACCCATCACGGGGTGGTTTTAGAAAATAACACCCGCAATAGTCGAAGGATTATTGTATTGCTTAAAATCTTTCAGAAGGATATCAGATATTGAGAAAACAGAAAAATAAAACACAAATACTTGAAAACACAGGAGGGGTAACTGCCACTCACTGGCACAAACATGAGTGGGAATGGATGGAGTAATTAAAAGCTGACTGAGGAGATATATGATCAAAGATGCTCCAGCTATGGCTCCCCCTTTGAAATGATTTTCTTGTCTTTGTTTTAGATGTACGAGAGGATGCAGAAAAGTTTCTGGTTTTGGGTAAAAGAAAATCCAGGTGGATCAGTTAATTTTGATTTTATTTAACATATTCCTCTTTTCAGAGTCACACACTTATTGCAGCAGTCCTTCAGTTTTTCTAAGCCCTGTAAGAGAACTCTGAAGGTTGGGCCTCCAACCAGGCCCTCTGTGATATCCTTAAAGCCAGGAACTTTTCAGGACCCCCTTGTGATATACCTAAGACTACATTATTCAATGTATCTGTTATCAATTAGGTTGGTAAGGTGTGATTTTGAGGGAGATTTGGCTGCTATTTCTAGCACAGTGTATGGCTAGGTAGAAGTTCTCTCAACAGCTTGTGAACTGTCATGCAGCAAGGTACCAACTAAATACTTTACAGCGATAAATCTTGCCTTTCTGTGTCTCAGGTTCAAATCTTGATTGAGCATTGATGAAATAAATGTGAATAAGTCCATCTGTCCTTTGAGCTGGATTCAATTGACTCCAAAATTAGTCTGGTAGAAATCAATATTATTTACTAAAAATAACAGAACCTATTTTTAAAATTATGTGGTTTTTTTATTTTTCCTGAATGTTAGCCTTCATTGAAATTTGAAAACAAATTATTGATTGGTTTCTTCCTTTTATTTTGTATTGAACTTCATTCTCACCATTTAAATATCGAAAAAGAAAAAAACAAATTGTTTAGCACCTGTTTGTTCATGTTACCATGGGAAACCTAAAACTCTTCTCTTTCTACCATCATTTGACAGAGTGTGCGTGTGTATATATATATGTATATATATATGTATATATGTTATATATATTATATATATGTGTATATATATATATATATATATATATATATAAATAATAAATATTAGGGAATAAATCCAAATTTACAGGGAAAAAATCAGATTTAGGATTAAATCCAATTTTATAGTAAAATATTATAAAATATTATTAGAGACAAAACCACTATTTTGCAAAACAAACAAGGAAAGACTTAATCAATACATAAAATTTTAATAAATAGTCAAAAAAACCGCCACTACAATTGTTTCTTGTCTTGATCGACAATCTTCAGGTGGACTTCCAATAAGTCAGTTTCAAATTATGAATTATGAAATATGAATTATGAATTATGAAATAGGTTCTGTTATTTTTAGTAAATAATATTGATTTCTACCAGACTAATTTTGGAGTCAATTGAATCCAGCTCAAAGGACAGATGGACTTATTCACATTTATTTCATCAATGCTCAATCAAGATTTGAACCTGAGACACAGAAAGGCAAGATTTATCGCTGTAAAGTATTTAGTTGGTACCTTGCTGCATGACAGTTCACAAGCTGTTGAGAGAACTTCTACCTAGCCATACACTGTGCTAGAAATAGCAGCCAAATTCATAATTTGAAACTGACTTATTGGAAGTCCACCTGAAGATTGTCGATCAAGACAAGAAACAATTGTAGTGGCGGTTTTTTTGACTATTTATTAAAATTTTATGTATTGATTAAGTCTTTCCTTGTTTGTTTTGCAAAATAGTGGTTTTGTCTCTAATAATATTTTATATATATATATATATATATATATATTCTCTTTTACTCTCTTTTACTTGTTTCAGTCATTTGACTGTGGCCATGCTGGAGCACCGGCTTCTAGTCGAGTAAATCGACCCCAGGACTTATTCTTTGTAAGCCTAGCACTTATTCTATCAGTCTCTTTTGCTGAAACGCTAAGTTACGGGGACATAAACACACCAGTATCAGTTGTCAAGCAATGGTGGGGGGACAAACACCGACACACAAACATATACACACATACATATATATACATATATGCGACGGGCTTCTTTCACTCACAAGGCTTTGGTCGGCCTGAGGCTATAGTAGAAGGCACTTGCCCAAGGTGCCACACAGTGGGAATGAACCCGGAACCATGTGGTTCGTAAGCAGCTATTTACCACACAGCCACTCCTATAATATATATATATATATATTTCAACAATTGAGGGCAAAATTAATTAATATAATCAATTTCACCAAGTGTTCAGTATGCAAGGGACCATTCAAGGCGAATTCAAATTATTACATTATATAAAAGGTCTTAGTAAAATAAATTACTTTGCCGCATACTGACTCATTAGAAATAGCAGCTAAAAAACTTTTTAAAGCTATTTCTAATACTTAAAGAAAATCTCTCTCATATGTGTTTGCTTAATTCACTCACTTTTGTGAGTTGAATTAAGCAAACACTATATGAGAGAGATTTTCTTTAAGTATTAGATAGCTTTAAAAAAGTTTTTTAGCTGCTATTTCTAATGAGTTCGTATATGCGGCAAGTAATTTATTTTACTAAGCCTTTTATATAATATATATATATATATATATAACTACAAAATTAGAAAATGGAGAAACATACTTAAATCAATCAAACATCAACCAACAGATGATACCCAATCAATACTTTATTACACCATTACATAACAGTAAAGGCATTTTACAAAATATATTGTAAATATAATTAGACAAGGAAATAGAAATATAAAATATAAAATATAATATGTAATTATATCATATCTGACAGCCCTTCTTATCTTGTTTTTCCTTGTCCTGTCTTTTACTGTTTACAATTTGTACTGTCGTTACTGTCCTGTTGTTACCATTTTTTACCCCTCTGCGAAAAGATCTCAGAATTTTAATTGATTTGCTTTTAGCAGGAAGGAAAGTTTTCTTGTCGAAGATACGTCTCACTTTTATCCTTCGAAACGTAGAGTAGATGAAACCTATAGCGATTAAAGAAGGGGTTTGTTCTTTGTGTTAATTGTCCTGTACTCTATTTTTTTGCTGTTTTTAAAAACATGTCCAGTTCCTTGGGTTTGTGTCTATGTCTTCATTTCTCATTGTGTTCGACGTCCTTTTGGTGTCCTGTACTCATATATGCGTATATATGTACATGTAGAGGTAGGTACGTACATATATGTTTATATATATGCATATGTTTTATTTTATTTATTAATATATATATATATATATATATATATATATATATATACTTATTAATAATTCTATACATAATCATAACAAGCTTCTCCACATCCTGAAAATAGATGCCAAATGATGCTAAAATTCATGTAAGGTGGCACGTTTCTGATTCCTTGTTATAATTATGTATATAATTATTAATATAGTATTTAGAAAATTTACCTGCAAGTTTTTCTATTTTCGTACTGACTACCTGGTAAAATCATGAATGATTTTTGTCCTTTATTATATAAAAAAATTATATGTATGTATGTGTGTGTGTATATATATGTATAGAAACGTTAAAGACTTTTTCACTTCTCAAGCGTTATATTAATACAACTGTTTGTTGTCTACACCACCTGTCTTCGTCTTTTGTTTTTTTGTGAATCCTCCCTGTATATGTATAAACATACCTTATTTGAAATGTCCTTTTTCTATGTGCTAACAAGAAAAGGATAAAACAAAATGGCATAGCTGTGTGGTTAAGAAGCTTGCTTCCCAATCATGTAGGTTTTGGGTTCTGTCCCACCGTGTGACACTTTGAGCAAATGTATTCTACTATAGCACCTGGCCAACCACTGTTTTGCGGTAGGATTTAGTAGACGAAAACTAAAAGAAGCCTCTTTTTTTCACTATTCTCTATATTTTTACTGTAGTTAACTCTTTTAAATGAAGCATACTGTCTATGCTTTTCAATTAATTCTAAAATAATCAAGAATTTGGAGGGTTTCTGCAATTCAAGAAACATTTTCATTATTTAGTTCATTCTAAGTCTGTAAGCTGGTACAATCATAACCATGCTAGGCAAAATGTTTAGCAGAATTTCTTCCATGTTTTGAGTTTAAATTCTGCCAGATTTGACTTTGCCATCTCTTTTTTTTTGGAGTAAATAAAATAAGTACCAGTTGACCACTGGGGTTGATGTAATCAAGTTACCCCACTCCAGAAATTACTGGCTTTGTTCCAAGCTTTGAAACCATTATTAAATTATTTTTCTAAGCCCTGTAAGGGAACTCTGAAGGTTGGGCCTCCAACCAGGCCTTTTGTAATGCCCTTAAAGCCAGGAAATGACAAGCTGGCAGAATCATTAGAACAGCAGCATTGTGTCCATCCTTATGTTCTGAGTTCAAATTCTGCCTTCCATCCTTTCAGGGGTGATAGAATCATGACACTCATGGCACTCCATCGATTATGATGAGGGTTCCAGTTGATCTAATTAATGAGACAGCCTGCTTATGAAATTAACATGCAAGTGGCTGAGCACTCCACAGACACGTGTACCTTTAACTTTGTTCTCGGGGAGATTCAGCGTAACACATAGTGTGACAAGGCTGGCCCTTTGAAATACAGGTACAACAGAAACAGGAAGAAAGAGTGAGAGGAAGTTGAGGTGAAAGTGCACAACAGGGTTTGCCCACCCCCCTGCTGGAGACTTGTGGGGCTTTAGGTATTTTCGCTCAATAAACACTCGCAACACCCTGTCTGGGAATCGAAACCATGATCCTATGACCACGAGTCCACTGCCCTAACCACTAGGCTATTACGCCTCCACATTGATAGAATGAGTACCAGTTGAACTCTGGGGTCGATGTAATCAAGTTACACCCTTCCCTGAAATCACTGGTCTTGTGCCAAAATCTGAAAGCAGTGTACAGCTTAATGAAACATATTGTCTATACTCTACATACAGGGCCAGATTAAAACCCATCAAGGCCCTAAGCACATAGAAGATTTTGGTGCCCCCATAAAAGATTATGTAATTCAAAATATAAACAATAACAAACCATAAAATAATTTTTATATTTTTCAAAATGAAACAAAAGATAAAGAGAGGGAAAATAATGTTTATTTTTGTATATTTCCACTTTATTTATATTTGAAAAGTTTCCTCCTACTTTTTTGAATTGCAAATTCTGAAAATCCTGAAAATTAATCTTAGGTAACACATCTGTATCTATACTTAGTAGAGACAAAGGCATCCCGGATATTATTTTAGCAAGTTTAAAGTGATTTCTTTTGTGCTGTAAACCAGCCGGGGTCACCATGGACATCCTGTGTCAGCACAGCATCAGAACCATACTGCAGCCAGCTCTCAGCCCAGATTTGAACCCAATTGAACACCTGTGGGATGAAATTCAGAGATGGCTGAACCAGGTGGTCCCAAGGTTGACAATTCATGTGGAACCAGAGGCAGCTTTCTTCATGGTGTGGGCACAAGTGCAAATAGCTTTTGTGAACTGCCTCATACACTCCATGTACTGATGGTGTATGGCCGTTTTAAACACCTAGGGAGGGCATACACAGTATTGAATATATCACGCCCTACAATCTCAATGTGCTGGATCTTCCCACTACCAGAACATATGACAACGACCCATAGACTGTGGTCAAAGTGCATCCAAGATGTTGACTTTATCAGATTTATCAAAATTTATCTCTGGCATAATGAAATTAAAATATATTCCACAGTCACATACATCTTGCATTTCTTTTGCGGTTCAGTGTTTTTGCTGACATAAATATGAGGGGATGCTGAAAGGTTCCTGGCTTTAAGGGTATCATGAAAGGCATGGTTGGAGGCCTAACCATCCATGTTCTTTTACAGGGCTTAGAAAAACTGAAGGACTGCTGCAGTAAGCGTGTGAACCTGAGAGGGGAATATGTTGAATAAAATCATAAGTAACTGGTCCTCTTGTATGTTTCTTTTATCCAAAGTCAGGAACCTCTCAGCACTACCTGCGTATCTATATAAATATGTGTGTGTGTGCATGTGTGTGTGAGTGCATGTGTGTGTGAGTGCATGTGTGTACAAACATACACAGAGTAATGTATATATATATATATCTTTATATATAAAAGTGAAGTTGTGTGTCTGTCTCCTACGATTTAGATTCCTAACTACTCCCACATTTTGCGGTGCAGTGTAACCAAAAGCGGGTATCTTATAGTCATGATTCATATCGAGCCCTTCTGGGTATTAGTGCGCGTCTACAATGAGTCTACGATTTAAAAAAAAATTTACCATCATTTTTTCCCATTTTTAATGCATTTTTTGCTATTATATAAGGGAAGTAACTCTCTAAAAATGTATTATTAAATCTCAGAACGTAAAAAGCTACAGTAACACCCCTCCCTTTGTGGTTAGCCATATTGAGATGACTAATATACTTTACATCTCTAAAAATGCTTATATAATTATTTCCCTTACAAACCCGAGCAACGCCGGGCGATACTGCTAGTATATATATATACATATACATATGTACAATGATACATAAGAACATGCATAGAACATTCATATGTACAGACTTATGAACATATGTATATACATCATACATACACAGGATTGGTTGTGTGGTAAGTAGATGGCTTACCAACCACATAGTTCCAGGTTCAGTCCCACTGCATGGCACCTTGTGTCTTCTACTATATCCTCAGGCCGACCAAAGCCTTGTGAGTGGATTTAGTAGATGGGAACTGAAAGAAGCCCGTCGTATATATGTGTGTATGTACTTATGTATGTATGTATGTATGTATGTATGTACGTATGTATGTATGTATGTATTTGTGTGTCTGTGTTTGTCCTCCCCACCATCGCTTGACAACCAATGCAGGTGTATTTATGTCTCCGTAACTTAGTAGTTCGGCAAACGAGACTGATAGAATAAGTACTAGGCTTCCAAAGAATAAGTCCTGTGGTGCTCCAGCATGGCCGCAGTCAAATGACTGAAAAACATAAAAGAATAATTTATGAAAACAATATATATATACATATATACATATTTACATACACCTCCAATATATCTAACTAGAGACTCTCTGATTATACAAGTTTATCTCAGAACCATAACTCTTAAGTCCTGTTAATAATTAAGTTACATAAAATTTTCTCCTAGGATTCAACAGTTTTTAACAGTTTTATTTCATTTTATTCTTCGTTATCTATTTTAGCTGCTAATTTAAAACGATGATCTATATCATTCATTTTCGTTTTCTTTTTTTATGTTTCCAGACCTTTCCAATGACATATGTTCATTTGCAAGAATAATTTAATCAAAGCATTGTTAGATGTCTAAACTTTACCAGCATTGTCACTTTGTGTATTGAGCTGGTGTAATTGTTGACAAGTTGCTTTTATCATGTTGATGCTATGAGTAACTACATTCTCTATACAGCATACGTATGTTTGTTGTCGTAGCTTTATTACTATTGTATAAAAATGAATATATTGTTTGTCATTCACCCACTTCTTAATACAGGTTCCATTTATATTGATGCAGTTTCTGTTGTTATTATTATTATTATTATTATTATTATTATTATTATTATTATTTTTTCTAAAGTAACACAGTTATGTCGTTTGTTAAATGGATGTTTTCCTCTATAATTATATATTTGTAAGTGACCTGTACATTTCTGTAGATCTGCTTGACAGTAGATTAAATATGTGTGTAGTTGTGTGTCTGTGTGTGCGTGTGTGTGTTTGTGTATACATATATGCATACATATATATATATATACACACACATATATATATACATACATACATACATACATATATATATATATATATATATATATACATATATCTATATATATGTGTGTGTGTGTGTATTTATACATATGTATATATATATATATGTGTGTGTGTGTGTATATATATAGTTGAAATTTACAGAAAAACAAAAGATGAAGACAGGTGTATAAACAACAAGCAGGTGTATTAGTTTGATACTCGGGAAGGTGAGAAAGTCTTTTATGTTTCGAGCCTACGCTCTTCAACAGAAAGAAACATGAGGAAATAAACAGAGAGAGAGAATAAAAAATTAAAAAAAAAAACAGAGTAAGTAAAAACATCATCATCATCATTATTTAGCGTCTGCATTCCATGCTGCCATGGCTTAGACAGTTTGGCTGGAACTAGTAAGCTGGAGAGCTGCATCAGGTTTCAGTCTGATTTAGTAAGATTTTGTGGCTGGATGCTCTTCCTAACATCGACCAGACAGTAAAAGGTACTTTTTGCATGTCATATGTATATATATATATATATATATATATATATATATATATATATATATAAAATAATTATTATTTGAGGGAATATTATTCCTAACTTACAGGGAAAAATTCAATTTAGAAATACTCAATCAAATTTCACCAATATAATATATATATAAAAATTAGAAAAAAAAAACACCTTTTATCAATTCAAAATGAACAATTAAATTACACCATCTAGAAAATTACATATAATAGAAATAGTAAATATAAAATAACAATAATATACCGATGATTAAGTAATGTGCAAAATAAAATAAAAATGTATATATTTGGTATATATATGTACACTAACTGGCCATTAAAAATTATGGCTAATTGTAGTATTTTATTTATAAATATGGATGGTAAATCAAATACATTTGTCAATGTTATCTGGTGGTTGTCTTTTGAGATGTGACATCGATCATCATTTGTTATTTGAAAGAACGGTGGTTCAAGCAAACAAACTTTCACATACTTCCCTTGTACACGCACACACATATACACATATACTCACACAGAGTTGAAACATTGTTTGATTTTTCTTTTCAGCGTTGAATGTTCACCATCCCACTTCCATTGCACACACACACACACACACAAACATTCACATACCTCCCTTTTACAAACACACATGTACACTCACACAGAGCTGAAACACTTTGATTTTTTTCACCTCTTTCTTTCTCATTCATATGTTGTGACGGAGGAAAACACAAGGGTATTATTATAGTAGATGTATATGAAGGCACATGGCTCAGTGGTTAGAGCGTTGAGCTTACAATCATGAGGTAGTGAGTTCAAATCCTTAACCAGACTGTGTCTTGTGTTCTTGAGCCCGACAGTTTGTTTCACATTGCTCCAATTAACTCACCTGTCGAAATGAATTGTAATGTGACAGGTGTCAAAATGTATCAGCTTTTACCTTTCCTTTGGACATCATTGGTGAGCAGCAAAGGGGAGACTAGCATGCATGGATGACTACTGGTCTTCCACAAATAACCTTGCCCAGACAAATGCCCCAGTGGGGAACTTTTTGGATACAATGCCATAGTAATTCATGACTGAAGGATGTCTTTTTATATATATATTTTCTTTGATTTTTTAATATGTTTCAGCCTTGAGGCTGCAGCCATGCTGGGGCACTGCTATTATATATATATATATACATATATATATATATATATATATATATATATATATATAATATATATAAACATAAATTGTTATTGATCCAAACAAGTGGAAGAATAGGAAAAATGAAGTTGAAAATGCAAAGAGAATATACTCGAATTAATCAGAATTTAATTATCTTTTAAAATATAAGAAAACACTTTACCGGTTTCGTATTAGATTTTCAAAAGTGTTTAGTATATGGAGACGTGTCTCAAATTATGCCTGTTCTGGCTGTTGTTGGAAAATTAGCTTGTTTTTAAAGTAGGAATGTGACTCAGAATTCTGGGTCACATTCCTACAAATTGTTTGGTCAATATTCATATATTAAGCTCATCTGGCCGTCATGCAAGAAGGTAACATAAAAACTTTTCTTAATTGAATATGTCATATGACAGCTAGAAAAGAGAGATATGAATAAGTGATGTAATAATTGTTTACATAAAACTGTAATAGATGATTAGCCACTACACACATTTTTTTTTCTCTCCTTGTTTTTTCTGTGTCCCTTTCTGTAGAAGAGCATAGGCTCAAAACGTAAAAGATTTTTTCTATTCCTGGGCGTTATACTAATACATATGTTTGTTTTGTACACCACCTGTCTTCGTCTTTTGTTTTTTCGTAAAATCTCCATATATATATATACATATATTCTTTTATTCTTTTACTTATTTCAGTTATGTTGATTGTGGCCATGCTGGAGCACCACCTTTTAGTTGAAGAAATCGACCTCAGGACTTATTCTTTGTAAGCCTGGTACTTATTCTATCAGTCTCTTTTGCCAAACTGCTATGTTACGTGGATGTAAACACACCAACATCAGTTGTTAAGCAATGGTGGGGGACAAACACAGACACAAACACACAAATATATACATGTATATCATATATATATATATATATATATATATATATACAACAGGCTTCTTTCAGTTTCCATCTACCAAATCCACTCACAAGGCTTTGGTCAGCCTGAAGCTATAGTAAAAGACACTCAAGGTGCCACTGAACCTGGAACCATGTGTAAAACAAGCATTTTATCACACAGCCACTCCTGTACCTGTATATATATTATTTAAAACAGTTTAATTTGGCTGTCCCCATGTAACTTAAAACTTTGCAGGTTCCTATTAGAAGCCTATGAAATTTTAAGTCGTATGGTGCCAAATCAAATTGCTTCAAATAGCAATATATGTAATCCATACTAAATGTATTGAGTGCTTCTTTCTCTCATTTTGTCCACCCACTTGTCTGTATATATATACACACACATATACATATATACATATATATAGTGTATATATAAAGGGAAAGTTTACGAAAATAAGCAAAAGATGAAGGCAGGTAGAGTACAAACAAATAAATGTATTAGTATAGCGCTCAGGAATAGAAATAGAAAAAGTCTATGTGTATGCATATGTGTGTGTAAGTGTAATTGTGTGTGTGTGAGTGTGTATGTATACATTTGTATATATGTTCATATATGTGTGCATGGCCTAGTGATTCATGCATGAGTTTCCCAGTTATAATGTCTGAGATTTATAACAGGATTATCCAGCAATGTCACCCAATGTTGCAATTCATTGGAATTGCAGCACAAGTGATCAACAAAATGTGACCAATTGCAGCATGGAATAGGCACTGACAACAATGTCATCTTCTGGCACACTTCCTTTCAAGCCTATCCACCAGTATAAATTCAGCACACCTCGACTACTTGACAGATAGCTTTGAGATGCTGCAGAGAGAGCGTTGGGAAACAGCAGAGATGAGACAGCAGATGGACAGGGGAGTAATACAGATAGCTGCTGACAACAACCACAACAAACAATCAGCAACAACAGCTCAAGGACCTGCAGTTAACGTTTTGACTGCTTTTACAATTATGCCAAGAACAATAACATACAAACTCTCTTGATATCTTGTCGTTCATAGTAATGATGGTAATTGCTTTTTTATGTTCATTGTCGTATCATCATCGTCATCATCATCGTTTAACGTCCACTTTCCATGCTAGCATAGGTTGGACGGTTCGACCGGGGTCTGGGAAGCCAGGAGGCCACACCAGGCTCCAGTCTGATCTGGCAGTGTTTCTACAGCTGGATGCCCTTCCTAACCCCAACCACTCCATGAGTGTAGTGGGAGCCTTTTACATGCCACCGGCACGGAAGCCAGTCAAGGTGGTGCTGGCAATGGCTACGTTCGGATGGTGCTTTTTACGTGCCACCGGCACAGGAGCCAGGTGGGGCTGGCAACGGCCACAATCGGTTGGTGCTTTTTACATGCCACCGGCACGGAAGCCAGTCGAGGCAGCACTGGCAACGGCCACATTCGGATGGTGCTTTTTACGTGCCAGGCAAGGCTGGCAATAGCCACGATCGGTTGGTACCTTTTACATGCCACCGACACGGAAGCCAGTCGAGGCGGCGCTGGCAACGGCCACATTCGGATGGTGCTTTTCTCTTGCCACCGGCACTGGTATCACAACTACAATTTCCATTGATTTTTTGATCGATTTTGATTTCGATTTCGATGTCGTATGGAAAGAATAAAGGTTTTGTTTGTTAAAAATTGCAGCCTTTTCAAGTGTTCTTATTTTTGCCCAGATTTGATACTTGGATCAGACAGCATATTGCATCCCTGTATCCTTGAGCAAGTTTCTTCATTTCCTGTTACTCCAATCTATTCAGTTGAAAATGTGAGCCAGTGAGTGCTGGTGCAACCAATTTTTCAAATAGGAAAAACAAAAAAAAAAATACTGAATAAAATGAAACAAAAAAAAAAGAAAAAGAACTGGCTGACAAGGGATGACGCCATGATGTTTTCCTAGTTCATTAAAACAAACCAATACACGTATGCATGTGACTCTGTGTGTGTGTGTGTGTGTGTCTAATTGTGTAGGCCTATGTTTGTTTTTATGTATGCGTGAGTTTCTGTGTATGCACACATGCACACGTGTGTGTGTACACAATGACAGATTTAAATATATCAGAGCAAATAAATAATTAATTAAATCAGAGAGTCAGGATAGTGACTGATCAAATATGAAAATGATATATATCAAATTTCATTCTTTTGCATACAAATAGAAATATATATACATATATACATACATACACACACGCACACATACATACATACATACATACATACATACATACATACATACATGTATGTATGTATGGATGTATGTATGGATGTATGTATGTATGTATGTATGTATGTATATATGTGTGTGTATTTATATATATACATATATATATATATACATATATATATATATTTATATATATGTATATATATATATATGTACATACATATATATATATATATATATATAATAATATATATATATATATATATATATATATATTGATATTATATTATATAATATATATATATATATATAATCTATATATATGTATATATACATACCTGATATACCATATAAGGTGTTTTGTCATATTTGATCTGTCTTTAGGCACAAAAATGTTTGGTAGTCTCGGATCTGATTAAATATTGTGTTCTTGTCTCCTGAAATATTACCTTTGAATTTATCATAGACTGACTTACCTACTTACTGTATTTTCTAGAAAGACGTACAAAACAATAGGTGCAGGTGTGGCTGTGGTAATAAGTTTGCTTCCTAAACACATGGTTTCTGGTTCAATCTCACTATGGGTTACCGTCTGCAGATGTGTTTTTCCTATGATAGCCTTGTACCAACCAGAACATTGTGAGTAGATTTGGTGGAACAGAAACTGGGTGAAGCCTGCTGTCATCATCATCATCATCATTATTATTATCATTGTCATCATTATCATCATTTTCATCATCACTAACATCCTCATCACCACCCTCATATCATCATTAGCAGCAGCAACAGCAGCAGCGACATCAATACCATCATTATCTATAACATCATCATCATCAGTAGCAGCATCCTCCGCCTCTTCCTCCTCTTCTACTGCATCATTGTCATCATCATCATCATCATCAGCCTCATGATCATCATCATTGCTTTAATGTCTACTTTTTCATGCTAGCATGGGTTAGACTGATTATGCAGTAAAAACAGAAAAGCAAGAATTTAAGTGAAAATGGGGAAGCCATCATTTGTAGAATTGATAGAATAACAGGCAACAAACTAGAGGCTGGCTGTTCCATATTCTTTTCTACTCTAGACACAAGGCCCGAAATTTTTGGAGAGTGGGGCCAGTCAATTAGATCGACTTCAGTATGCAACTGGTACTTAATTTATAAACCCAGAAAGGATGAAAGGCAAAGTCGACCACGGTGGAATTTGAACTCAGAACGTAAAGACAGATGAAATACTGCTAAGCATTTCGCCCGGCATGATAACATTTCTTATTTCTTTATTGCCCACAAGGGGCTAAACATAGAGGGGACAAACAAGGACAGACAAAGGGATTAAGTCGATTACATCGACCCCAGTGCGTAACTGGTACTTAATTTATCAACCCCAAAAGGATGAAAGGCAAAGTTGACCTTGGCGGAATTTGAACTCAGAACATAACGACAGATGAAATACTTGCTAAGCATTTCACCCGGCATGATAACGTTTCTTATTTCTTTATTGCTAAACATACTTGTTTCAGTCATTTGACTGCGGCCAAGCTGGAGCACCACCTTTTAGTGACCCCAGGACTTATTCTTTGTAAGCCTGGTACTTAACTGTTGAGCTGTTAAGTTACGGGTATATAAATACACCAACACTAGTTGTCAAGCAATGGTGGTGGTGGGGGGGGGCAAACACAGACACAAAGACACATACACAGAAATATACACACACACGCACACACACACATACATCATGTATGGATATATGTATGCTATTAACATACACACACATATATCGCATATGGATATATGTATGCTATTCACACACACACACATCATATATGATATATGTATGCTATTAACACACACACACACACATACACTGTATATGGATACATGTATGCTATTAACACACACACACCATATATGGATATATGTATGCTATCAACACACACACACACACACACACACACACATCATATATGGATATATGCAAGCTATTAACACACACACATATATCATATATGGATATATGTATGCTATTAACACCCACACACACACACACATACATCATATATGGATATATGTATGCTATAACCACACACACACATACATCATATATGGATATATGTACGCTATTAACACACACACACACAGATATAGATATACGTCAGTTTGCTAAACATATTCTCTGCCATCAACATCTTCACCCCAATCACACAGTTTCCCTGACGAGCACAGACAAAACAATTTGAAACCATATAAGACAAGCAAACTACAAAAACAAAAAAAAAAGAAGCTAAAGAAACAAATATTTAAATAAAAATAAACAAAAATGCAAACAACACAAGCAGTGAAGACAAAAACTAAAAAAAAAAGCATGGATTATTGTTCTTTGCCAAATTAAATCCCTTCTATCTGTAATATAGTCTGCAAAATGGATTAATTTGCTCATTAGTTTGTTTGTTTGTTTGTTTTTTTGTCTATGATATTCTGTCACTAATTAAAAAGTATCTTGGCTAATGAAGCTGTTGCTTCAGGTTTTGTGGAATCTTTAAAAGGGTTGGCGTTATGGCTAATATGACTAATAAAACTGAAAACTGGCCATGGTGGTGACAATAATCCTGATGGTGGTTGTGGTGGTGGTGGTGGTGGTGGAGGTGGTAGTAGTTAGAGAGATGATGATGTTCTTTGTGATGATGATGACGATAATGATGATGTAAATGATGATGACGATGATGATGATGGTGATGATGAGTATGAAGATGATGATGATGATGATGCCGATGTTGATGGTGATGATGATGATGATGATGATGATGATGATAATGATGGTGATGGTGATGATGATGATGAGGATGATGATGATGACAACGATGATGATGACGACAACGATGATGATGACGACAATAATGCCAACTTTGATGATGATGGTGATGATGACACTGATGACAGCGATAATGATGATGGCAACAATGACGATGACGATGATGATGACAATAATAACAATGACAATAATAACAATGACAATAATAACAATGATGATGATGATGGTGGTGGTGGTGGTGATGATAATGGTGATTATGATGGTGATGATGATGATGGTGATGATGATGATGGTGATGATGATGATGGTGATGATGACAGTGATGATGAAAATAACATGGTTAGTGAAAGCTGTTTGGTCTAACAACAACGAGGCTGACCCATTTGGGCTGACTCTTGTCTGATGAGATCATCGTGGTCAGAGTTTGAACTTGAACTTCTCCGGGTAGATGATGTGTTTTGGGCAAAATATAGACAAAGAAACGAGGCAAAGAGGGCTGTTTCTGAGTAAAGTGTGTTAAGGTAAAAAAAAAGAAGCAAGAAATGTGATTTAGTGCCATGTGTGTAATAAATGGAACATGGTGGAAAAGGTACGATCGGATGAGTCATGGAGAATCAGATGGAGTCAAATGGATCTTGGAGTCATCTTGCTTGAAGGAGTCATCAAAGTTTTAATTCTTTTATCTTTTCTTCTTTCATTTGTTTCAGTCATTTGACTGAGGCCATGCTGGAGCACCACCTTTGTAAGCCTGGTACTTATTCTATTGGTCACGTTTGCTAAACCACTAAGTTATAGAAAAGAATATTGCAAGGCAGTGAGTTGGCAGAAACGTTAGCACGCCAGGCGAAATGCTTAGTGGTATTTCGTCTGTCTTTATGTTCCGAGTTCAAATTCCTCTGAGGTCGACTTTGCCTTTCATCCTTTCGGGGTCAATTAAATAAGTATTAGTTACACACTTGGGTCGATATAATCGACTTAATCCATTTGTCTGTCCTTGTTTGTCCTCTCTTTGTTTAGCCCCTTGTGGGTCGTAAAGAAATAGGTACTTCATCTGTCTTTACGTTCTGAGTTCAAATTCCGCTGAGGTCGAATTTGCCTTTCATGCTTTCGGGGTTGATAAATTAAGTACGAGTTGCATACTGGGGTTGATGTAATCAACTGGCTCCCTCCCACAAAATTTTGTGCCTTGTGCCTAGAGTAGAAAAGAATATAATTGTAGTTATTCACATATTTACCAGCATGTTGTTTATGCTTGGTAAAATAAAGTGGATTGAATATATGCTAGGTTGCTTAGGGAGGGTCATGGACTTCCAGAGCTTTTTTTCTTACCCTACCTTTTCCACCCTGCTGTGGATGGGACATTGAGTTACCTAGAACTTCCTTTAAATTTCTTGAATGTTTTGGTATGTTTATGCAAGCATCTTAAGGTCTGTTCAAGCCTGCTATTGAGTAATTTGTGTCTATATGTAAGTTTCCATATTCTATGTCGTTATAATTATTCACTGTATTGTGAATATGTTTCTTTTTGCATCTGATATTTAATAGTGATCTTCTTTAATAATGAACCTGTGTCCCTTAATCTGCTGCTTTTGTATACACATACCAAGAAGAAAACTTGTGGAACAGGTGTTATTTTAATGAAAGACATCTTGTAATCACCTGAAGAGACACATCCACACCAACAGATACTCCTAAAACAGTTGCTAAGTATCCCAGCCATGAAAGATTGGTCGAAACAATTGTGGTGATCAATAAAAGATCAAGGATACATTAGCTAATGAAGTTACTTACAGGTAATGCTGGACTAATGGGAAGGTCGTTGTTAGAACACCTTTGCTTGTAGGTTTAGATTGTTGGTCAGGGCAGAAGTGCACCTGGGGTTCAGGTGAGGGTGGGGCAAACAGCATGAAGAAGTGAAAGAGAAAGAAGAAGAGGAGAACAGCAACAACAACAACAACAACAGATATCCAAAAGCAATGAAAATTATTGCCAATATAGAATTGAGAATAAGAGAACTCTGAGTTAGGTCTCCAATCACCAGGAATTTAAGTAGTAACAATAGCGAAGAAGAAGAAGAAGAAGAAGAAGAAGAAGAAGAAGAAGAAGAAGAAGAAGAAGAAGAAGAAGAAGAAGAAGAAGAAGAAGAAGAAGAGGGAAGAAAGAAGAAGAAGAGGAAGAAGAAAAAAGAAGGAGGAGGAGGAGGAGGAGAAGAAAAGAAGAAGAAAGAAGAAGTATAAAGAGAAGAGGAAGGAGGAGGAAGGAGGAGAAGAAGAAGAAGAAGAAGAAGGAAAGAAAAGAGAAGAAAGGGATGGATAACAGAGAAAAGAAGAAGTAGAAGAGAAAGAACAGGATGAGGAAGATGAAGATGAGGAGAAGGCAGAGGCGGGGGGAAAAGGACAAAGGAAAAAAGAAGGATGAGAATGTGATGAAAGTGGAACAATAAGATAACGGTATTTAAAAAAAAAATAAACAAACAGATTTTAATATAAAGATATAAAAAAAAAGAAATACCAAGTTATTGATTTATCCATGTCCTGGAACAAACACACACACACACAGACACACACACACACAGAGAAATTATAGTAAACAACAATAACAACAAGCTTATGAATGATAATGACAATAACGAATATTAATCAACAAATAAAAATAATAAAATAACAAAAAAAAATTATGTAAAATAAAAATGAATAAAAACGAATAAATAAATAAATAAGTATGAAAACGAAGGAATGAAACAAAACCACTACCTCATCTGCGGATGTAGAGAACTATATTAAATTGAGCAGAACAAAGAATTGATATTCGGAGCTGTTAGATCAATTTTGGCAAGGTTACATTTCCATGGTAACTGATATTGATACGAACGCTTCCTAAATTCTATAGTTTTTTTTTCTTCCATAAATAGTAAACAAGGAAAAATAAAGTCAATCATATGAGTTGCACAGTGTTGGATGGTTGTGAGGCGATGTAACAGACCGCTTTCGTAGACACACACTCAGTAATATGCATATATATATATATATACACATATACACATACACACCTAAACACACGTATACATACATATGCACACACACAAGCACAAACACACACACATATATATATACATATACACATACACACAAACATATATATATGCATATACACACACCCAAATGCACACCCACAAACGCACACACACAAATGCACACACACAAACGCACACACACAAATGCACACACACATTTACATACATAAACACATACACACACACTTCTATATGCATATACACATACTCACAAACACACACAAACACATATATACATACATATGCATACATAAACACATACACACACATGTATATGTGTATACACACACACACAAACACACATACATACATACATATACATACATAAACACATACACACACCTGAATATGCATATACACATACACAAACGCACAGACATATAAATACATATACATACATACACACATACACACACACATGTACATGCATATACACATCCACACAAACACACATATGCATACATATACACACACACACATATACATGCATATACATACATATACACATACACACTCATACAAACATACATATTTACACACATACAAACACATATGCATGCATATACACAAACACACACGTACAAACACACTTATACATACATATACACATACACACAAACACACATGCATGAACACACATATACATACATATACACAAACACACAGACAAACACACATATACTCAAATAGACAGATCAGTGTGTGTGTGTTCTTTTTTCAGTGTATAGGTATACATGTATGTGTGTATGTATATAGACAGGAGTATGTTTGTATGTATGTATGTGTGTGTGTGTCTTTCGGTATGTGTGTTTGTTTTTCGTCACGTGTATGTACAAAGAAGTTTCAATGTGCATATATTTGTGTAAGCGTTTGTGTCATGCGTGTGTGTGTGTGTGTGCCTCTATGTGTGTGTGTGTGTATATATATATATATATATATATACATATATATATGTATACATATATATGTATATATATATATATATATATATATACATCTATATATGTATATATATATATATATATATATACATATATATATAAATATTTCTTTGTTTGAATGTGTCCCTGTATCCATATATACATATACATTCATGTATGCACATTTATATACAATCACATGCATTCATGCATACACACATACACACATACACACACACACGTATGTATTTATATGTATATTTCTGCTGTAGTATGTAAATGTCTATACATTCTAATGTGTTTTTGTAAAGTATGTTTTTTTTCTTTTGTATTATTTTAATTTTTATGTTTCTTTATATTTTTGTGTATTTTTGTTGTCATGTTTATTTGTCTCTATTTCACGCCTCACTTGTTTCCTTAGACTCAACCAATTGATGAGGTTTGTTAGGTCAACTTTTAGAAATCACTTCTATATTTAAAGCAAGACAATTCTACATTCTTTTACACAGGTGTAGCCATGGCTGTGTGGTAAGATGCTTGCTTCCCAACCACATGAGATCGGTTTCAGTCCCACTGCTTGGCACCTTGGGCAAGTACCTCCTACTATAGCCTCAGGCTGATCAAAAACTTGTGAGTAGATTTGATGGACGTAAACAGAAAGATACTCATGATATATATATATATA
>NC_043003.1:14838959-14863959 GCF_006345805.1 Octopus sinensis
ATGACTATCCGTCTGATAAGGGTACACCAGGCCCATGCATCACAACCAAATGTGCGTGACATGGTGATCTCATATTAAGATAAACAGTGCTTGACCTTGCAGGTGGGGCCCAGTTAGAATTTTCTTCTGGTCGAATAACCCATCCCACTCAAAAGGTTCCTGAATAATGATTGTTTAAGGATGTTGAATGAGCCACACATGTTTCCAAAGGTGAATTATCCAAACCTCCAAGAATTCCTCTCAACACACAGCTATGATGCTCCTCCATTACATCTGCTTGTGATCAGAGATGCACTTATCGTCAGCCACTAAGGGACATGATCAACCGGTTAAGGTCAAACAACTTAAAGCAAATCTGTGGTATTGAGCATAATATTTGCTGTTGCCCATCATTTATACCAAGACACTTCCAATAAGTTAAGATCAGCAGCCATGAGAGCCACTGCCTGGTACTGCATCAGGGCATTTATTATTATTATTATTATTATTATTATTATTATTATTATTATTATTATTATTATTATTTTTCAGGTCAGTGCCTGGAATTGAACTTAGAATTACTTTAAAGATGGGACGATTTGTGTGCTCATACTGCAAATTTCCACTCATACTTCAAGACAAATAAATTTGCACGTATCTCGGCTCATACAGCAAATTACTCCTACAATAGTGTACTCATTCTTCGAGGTTCCACTGTACCATACTTTTGCTTGTTATTGTAGGTGCCTGAGTTAGTTACACATATACTTGGACACCTTCTTGGCCCTTTCATGCTTGACTAAGCAGATCAGGAAGGATGAGACACCTGGAGAAAGAAAAAAGATGCACCAGCTGGCCACTGGTGGGTGCACCTCTCTCGTTTTGAGCTGAGTGGGCTGGAGCAATGTGAAATGAAGTGCCTTGCTCAATGGCACAATTCTCAGCCCAGTCCAGGACTTGAACCCAAGACCTCATGATTGTGAGTGCAAAGAAGAAATGTAGAAATAAATGTGGTTGGTGAAGTGAATTGCTAGAGTTACAGTCAAAATGCATTTGGAGTGCCACACAAGAGGGGCTTTTCTGATAAACAGGACTGGACCCTGAGAGAATAAATTAGGGAGGCCACAATTAGATGATGTTCATGATAACAATGGGGTTGTTGGTAACAATGATGTAGCAAGGGTTGTTTCCGTTTTTGTGCATCACCTTAATTAACAGGTAAGATGAGCAAGAGAAAATTCTTGTATTCGTTTGTACTCATTTGCATATTGGGGGGGGGGATAATTTTACCTGAAGTTGATTGCTTCTTTTTTTCCCACCTTGCTAATTTTCTGAATGATGGCAGGCATGTGAGCTGGTGGTTACAGTGTTAGATCAAACAATCTTGTGAGCATGGCTTCAATTTCTAGACATTTTATTCTTAAGCATTTCTGTTATCCTTCCTTCCTTCTTTCTTTCCTTCCTGCTATCCTTCCTTCCTGCCATCCTTCCTTCCTTCCTTCCTTCCTTCTTTCCTTCCTTCCTTCCTTCCTTCCTTCCTTCCTTCCTTCCTTCCTTCTGTCATCCTTTCTTCCCTCCTTCCTGTCATCCTTCCTTCCTTCCTTCCTTCCTTCCTTCCTTCCTTCCTTTCTGTCATCCTTTCTTCCCTCCTTCCTGTCATCCTTCCTTCCTTCCTTCCTTCCTCCTTCCTTCCTTCTTTCCTTCCTTCTTCCTTCCTTCCTTCCTTCTTTCCTTCCTTCCTTCCCTCCTTCCTTGATTCTTGCCATCCTTCCTTCTTTTCTTCATCACAAATAAACTGACATAACATGGATGATAATTCCTAAATTTTGCCCTAAAAATGGGTTGTTTAAGCGTTTAACAGTGAAATAATTAAAAAAAATGAATAAAGACAAAAGTTTGTGAATTTACTTTAAAACAATTCAAGTTAACGACTTCCCTGTGCCTGATGAGATCTCATTTTATTTTAACAACCATTACTAGTTTTATCGTGTATAATATAATTAATTACTACTATAGGTAAAATTTAATATGTTAATTATGTTACCTCACTTCCCCCCTTATTATCCACTGTAGCCTAACATCCACAGTGCCTCCTTTGGAGATGGTACTGCCCATGTGGAGAACCTCTGGCATGTAGCATTTATATTATATAACAGACACATGGATATTATTCTGCTGCAAACTTATTGTATGTATATTGGATGGCTCTTCAAGCAATGGATATAAATAATTACAGTGAAGAAGCATTGAAAATTTGCGAAACACGCTTTAATTATATACACAGATGTTAATACCGTCCAGTTTTCATTCAATACTTGAGTTTAATCTAATTAGCAAAATTTCCATTAAGAGAATTTGCATATTAAAATACATCAATACTCTGAATCTTACTATGCAAATTAGCATTTTTATTTTCTCATTCCAGAAATTATACTGAAGAAAAAGAAAAATTATATTACGTATGGTATCACAATTGCTCCTATTTATATGATACTGGAAATGTTAGTCAGCTGCTAAACTATGAAAGCTTGTCCTTGAATCTTTACGAAACTCAATATGTATTTCTCTAAAGCTTCTACCAGCAGCCAGGAGCTTGTTTGTTTGTTTGTTTGTTTCATTGTTTATTTCCTCCCTTCCACTATTGTGTCTTGTCAGTGCACTTTGAAGTATTTCCCACTTTCAGAAATTCTAAGTATCATTTAAACAGATGGAACTCATCAGTCTGGTAACAAAAAGAAAAAAAAAAAACATGTTGCCATGGTAATTACTTGCTTCTCTTAAATTCTACAAACTTTGATTCACGTTTGATTATAACCTCCGCCTTAGCAAAGGCAGAGGTATTGTTTTCAGTCGTGTTTTTAGTTTGTTTGTCCATGGACAAGATATCTCAAGAAATTCTGGATGGATTTGCATAAAACTTTCAGGGATGTTTGGCCTCATGACTGGCACAAACTGATTAGATTTGGGGATCGATCTGGTACCGGACAAGGATTCTGTATTATTTTTCCTATTTTTTTTACTTAATTTTTGAGAGCGGTCAGGGTCATTTTTAGTATTCTCGTTTGTGAAAGCAAACGGGTTTATTTCAGATATTCTCATTTTAAAAAGCATCTCTGGCTAATCATTGAGAAGATGATGGTGTTTCCTTGGTGGAGTTTTGTGCCCTCTGAGTGCTCTTGTTATTATTGTTATCATTATTATTATCATTAAGGCAGCAAGCTGGCAGAATCATTAGCACACCAGGTGAAATGTTTAGCGGTATTTCGTCTGTCACTACATTCTGAGTTCAAATTCTACCGAGGTTGATTTTGCCTTTCATCCTTTTGGGGTCGTTAAGTTAAGTACCTGTGAAAAACTGGGGTTGATGTAATTGACTAGTCCCCTCTCACCAAATTTGAGGCCTTGTGCCTCCAGTAGAAAAGATTATTATTATTATTATTAATGTTGTTGTTGTTGTTGTTGTTGTTATTATTATTATTATTATTATTATCATCATCATCATCATCATTACTACCATCTTCTTTCAATTTTGTTTCCATTTCTTGCCAAGTGTTTTTCTGACACCTAGGGCAAAGGAACTCACTGTAAATAAAAACACCAGTATCATTATTTTTATTATTATTATTATTATTATTATTATTAATATTCTATGTTTGACTTTTGCTTTATGTTTGTACAAGTTGGCTCCAAGTCTCACCCAGAGACCTCATGAGACAACAGGTTGGAAGTTCACATTGTTGTTATGCCTAGTGTGCCATATAATTATTTTTTTTTTTGGTGTTGTACTAGTGAATGTCTAAAAAAAAACAAAAAAAAAAAACGAAAATTATGTTTGTTTTAAACCTTGAGATTACATAGAAAGTATTTTGCGTAGGATATGAGCAGTTCCCATGAGCACTATCTTTTGAATTTCTGCCATTTTTGGGTTTCCTGGTATCTGAGTTAGGTAGCAATCAGCCCCTTTTGTTATCATTCCCAGGGCACCTATGACTACAGGTATTGTTTTAGTCTTCAGGTTCCACATTTTGCTGATTTCTATTTCAAGATCTTTATATTTGCTCAGTTTTTGGTAGGTCTTGACAGATACGTTTATATCGATTGGGACAGTCATATCAATGAGGAGGCATGTTCTTTGTTTGAAGTCTTTCAATATGATGTCTGGCCTATTTGCATCTATCTTTCTGTCATTTTGAATGGTGAAGTTCCAAAGGAGTGAGATGTGGTCATTTTCAAGCACTGGGGGTGGTTTGTGTTCCCACCAGATTTTATCATGGGGCAAATCCAGGTTTTTGCAGATTACCCAGTGAATATATTGTGCGGCTCTATCATGCCTGTTGAGATACTCTGTAGGCGCTAGAAGACTGCACTTGGAGACAACATGATCAGTGTTTTCATTTTGTTATCGACATACACATGTTGGGCTACTGCCGTTCTTTAATATGTTGGCCTGGTAGTTTCTTGTTGGTAGGCATTGATTATGAGCTGCTATGATAAACCCCTCTGTTTCAGAATTTAAGCCAGAGGCCATTAGCCATTGATGGGTCAGGGCTTTGTCAACATCTGCATTATTTGCTCTCTTTGAGTATTTGCCATAGAGAGGTTTTTCATGCCATTTATCATTCAGAATATCTAAGGCCGCAGTTTTAGAACGGGCTTTCATGCGCTTAGCTTTTTCTGTGCTTGTTTCTTGTATGTCTATCTCTAATTCCGAAATTTGTTTTATTCGGAATTCAATTAGATATTCCTTTGCTTTCCTTTCCTTATTATTATTATTATTATTATTATTATTATTATTATTATTATTATTATTATTATTATTATCATGATTATCATTATTATCATTATTATCATTATTATCACTATCATCATCATAATCATCATCATCATCATCGTTGTTGTTGTTGTTGTTGTTGTTATTTAAGGCAGAATTGTTAGCATGCTGGACAAAATGCTCAGTGACATTTTATCTGTCTTCGCATTCTGAGTTCAAATATCATTTTGCTTTTCATCCTTTGGGGGGAGGGGCTCAATAAAATAAGTACTAATTGAGCACTAGAATCAATGTAATCGACATAATCCCTCTCGCCAAAATTGCTGGCCATGTGCCAAAAGTTTGAAACCATTATTATTATTATCATTATAATTATTATTATTATTATTATTATGATTATTATTATTATTATTATTAAGGTACGAGGTAGTCAGAGTAAGTGATAGAGTACTTAAGATTAGATTAGTGCTTCACCATAGGTCAGCTACTATCATCTCGGCATATGCCCCTCAACCAGGGCTACCAGAAGGACAAAAAGACCAATTCTATGACACCTTATTGCGGACTACCTCGTTGACAAATGACAGTGACCTTCTCTTCGTGGCAGGTGATTTCAATGGACATGTTGGACGGCATGTCGGGGGCTTCCATGGCGTGCATGGAGGCTACGGTTTTGGCTCTCGTAATGAGGAGGGAACCAGGCTGCTGGAGTTCTGCGATGCAAATGACCTTATGGTCTGCAATACCAACTTCAGGAAACCCACCTCTCACCTAGTCACCTACTGTTCTGGCAGACACACTAGCCAGATTGACTACATCCTTGCCAGAAGAAGGGAAAGAGGGCTGCTTATAAATGCCAAAACCTTTCCAGGCGAAGAATGTACTCCTCAACATAGATTAGTAGTTAGCGACTTCAGGATCAGAGCTAAATGGTTGCCCAGAAGAAGACCTGCTTGGAGGAGAAGGGTCTGGAAGCTTAAAGATCCTGCAAATGGACAGAGATTTAGAGACATACTACTCGAAGCCTTTGACGAAATAGAAGGGGATATAGCTTCACTTAATGTGGAAAGCAACTGGAGATTTCTACGGGACAATCTGCTGACAGCCACTGACCAGATCTGTGGATGGAGCAAAGTACCGTCTCGACCCAGAGTAACATGGTGGTGGAACACTGTGGTTGACAGGGCTATTAGACAAAAGAGACAGGCTTGGAAGGACTGGAAGAACGGTGGTAGCAGGGAATGGTATCTGACAGCCAGAAGGGAAGCTAGGAGACAGGTTTATTTAGCCAGAGGAGAAGCGGATAAGAAAAAATTTGCCAATGTTCTGAGCCGTGAGGATGAAAGACTTGAGGTATTTCGTGTTGCAAGACAGTGTGTGAGAGAGAATCGTGATGTGGTAGGAAAGAAGTGTGTTCGCATGGATGATGGTTCACTTGCGCTAAATGAGGATGCAAAGAGAGAGGTTTGGAGATGCCACTATGAAAGGTTGCTGAATAAAGAAAATGAATGGGATAAAGAGAGTCTGCCGAATGTTGACCCAACAGAGGGACCAGCTATCCGAATTGATAGTTCCGTGGTAGCCAAGGCAATTAGAAGCATGAAGACAGGGAAAGCCCCAGGCCCATCAGGAATTACTGCAGAGATGCTCAAAATATCTGGCAGTGTCGGCTATAACCTAGTCACCCGTATAGTCAACCAGGTGATACACGAAGGAGTCATACCCAATGACTGGTGCAGCAGCATACTAGTCAACTGCTACAAAGGTAAAGGTGATGCCCTAGATACAAATAATTACAGAGGTATCAAGCTGTTGGATCAAGTAATGAAGGTTACGGAGAGGGTCATAGCCCAACTAATTAGAGAGAGAGTTAGTTTAGATGAGATGCAGTTTGGGTTCGTGCCAGGGAAAAGTACCACTGATGCTATATTCCTGGTAAGGCAGCTGCAGGAGAAATACCTAGCCAAAGATAAGCCCCTATACCTGGCTTTCGTTGACATGGAGAAAGCTTTTGATAGGGTCCCTCGATCCCTTATCTGGTGGTCAATGAGGAAACTAGGGATAGATGAATGGCTGGTGAGGACTGTGCAAGCCATGTACAGAGATGCCGTAAGTAAGGTTAGGGTTGGCAACATGTACACAGAAGAATTCAAAGTAGAGGTTGGGGTCTACCAGGGTTCAGTACTCAGCCCCCTCCTATTTATCATAGTACTCCAGGCAATTACGGAGGAATTCAAGACAGGCTGTCCCTGGGAGCTCCTCTACGCTAACGACCTTGCTCTTATTGCTGAGTCACTATCAGAACTGGAGGAGAAGTTCCAGGTGTGGAAGGAGGGTTTAGAATCAAGGGGCCTTAGAGTCAACCTAGCTAAAACCAAAGTACTAATAAGTAGGAAGGTAGACAATCCACAAATGTCTTCAGGAAGATGGCCCTGCTCGATCTGTAGAAAAGGCGTAGGTAGAAACTCTATAAGATGTACCCAGTGTAAGCTATGGACACATAAGAGGTGCAGCAATGTCAAAAGTAGGCTAACTGGGAAGATAGTTTTTGTATGTGGCAGATGCTCGGGAGCATTAACCACCGAAAATCTGCAGAAAACAACTTCCGTCACTTTCCAGGGGGAAAAACTAGAAGTAGTTGATAGCTTCCGTTATCTAGGTGACCAAGTCAGTAGTGGGGGTGGGTGCACTGAAAGTGTAACTGCTAGAATAAGAATAGCCTGGGCAAAGTTTAGGGAGCTCTTACCTCTGCTGGTGACTAAAGGCCTCTCGCTCAGAGTAAAAGGTAGACTGTATGATGCGTGTGTACGAACACCCATGCTACATGGCAGTGAAACATGGGCCGTGACTGCTGAGGACATGCGTAAGCTCGTGAGGAATGAAGCCAGTATGCTCCGATGGATGTGTAATGTCAGTGTACATACTCGACAGAGCGTTAGCACCTTGAGAGAAATGTTGTACCTAAGAAGCATCAGTTGTGGTGTGCAAGAGAGACGATTGCGCTGGTATGGTCATGTGGCGAGAATGGATGAAGATAGGTGTGTGAAAAAGTGCCAATCCCTAGCAGTTGAGGGAACCCGTGGAAGAGGTAGACCCAGGAAAACCTGGGACGAGGTGGTGAAGCACGACCTTCGAACTTTAGGCCTCACTGAGGAATGACCAGCGACCGAGACCTTTGGAAATATTCTGTACGTGAGAAGACCAGGCAGGACAAGTGAGCCCAGCCCACTTATGAATGCCTTTCCTCCCTTGGACACAAAGACCTGTTGAGGCAAGCGAAGTCGATATAGAACCTCATCCGACGACAGACACCCATGCCAACCCCCCCTGCTTGCGAAGACATGTTGGGGCAAGCGAAATCGAAACCGAATTGAACCAGCCAGGATCCCTGGTCTGGTGGTACGTATAAAGCACTATCCGACTCGTGGCCGTGGCACGTAAAATACTCCAATGCGACCGTACGACAGGCACCCATGCCAACCCCCTTTGCTTGTGAAGACATGTTGGGGCAAGCGAAATCGAAATCGAATTGAACCAGCCAGGATCCCTGGTCTGGTGGTACGTAAAAAGCACTATCCGACTCGTGGCCGATGCCAGCACCGCCTCGACTGGCTTCCATGCCGGTGGCACATAAAATACACCAATCCGACCGTGGCCGTTGCCAGCCTCGCCTGGCACCTGTGCAGGTGGCACGTAAAAAGCACCCACTACACTCACGGAGTGGTTGGCATTAGGAAGGGCATCCAGCTGTAGAAACATTGCCAGATTAGCCTGGAGCCTGGTGCAGCCTTCTGGCTTCCCAGAACCCCGGTCGAACCGTCCAACCCATGCTAGCATGGAGAACGGACGTTAAACGATGATGATGATGATTATTATTATTATTATTATTGAGTGAGAGAGCAGTTCATGCCATCAAAGTGACACTGGGGTAAAATATACGAAGCCCAATATACCCATCATGACTACCCGTCTGATAAAGGTACACCAGGCACATGCATCACAACCATATGTGCGCGACATGGTGATCTCATATCAAGATAAACAGCACATGACCTTGCAGGTGGGGCCAGTTAGAATTTTCTTCATTTTGAGTAGCCCATCCTGCTCAAACGGTCCCTGAATAAGGGTTGTTTAAGGATGTTGAAAGAACCACCCATGTTTCCAGAGGTGAACTATTCAAACCCCAAAGAATCCCTCTCAACACATGGCTATGATGCTCCCCCACTACTTCTGCTCGTGATCAGAGATGCACATATCGTCAGCCACTAAGGAACATGCTCAACTGGTTAAGGTCAAACAACTGACAAGCAAATCTGTGGTATTGAGCAGAATATTTGCTGTAGCCCATCTTTTATACCAAGACAAAACAATGTACATGATAACACTTCCAATCAGTTAAGATCAGAAGCCATGAGAGCCACTGCCTGGTACTGCATCAGGGCATTTTATTATTATTATTATTATTATTATTATTATTATTATTGTTATTATTATATTATTAGTATTATTAGTATTATTATTATTATATTATTATTATTGTTATTATTATTATTATTATTATATATATTATTATTATTATTATTATTATTATTATTATTTATTATTATTATTATTATTATTATTATTATTATTATTCCATGTTTGACTTTTGCTTTACATTTGCACAAGTTGGCTCCAAGTCTCACCCAGAGACCTCAAGAGACAACAGGTTGGAAGTTTGTGTTGGTGTTATGCCTAGGGTGCCATATATTTCATTTTGTACTTAGTGTTGTACTAGTGAATGCCTAAAAAACCATACGAAAATTATGTTTGTTTTAAAACTTGAGATTACATAGAAAGTATTTTGCGTAGGATATGAGCAGTTCCCATGAGCACTATCTTTTGAATTTCTGCCATTTTTTATCATTATTATTATTATTATTATTATTATTATTATTATTATTATTATTATTATTATTTATTATTATTATTACTTTTTTCCGTCTTTCTTCAAATTTTCTTCCATTTCTCGCCGGGTGTTTTCCGTAAACCTAGGGCAGAGAAGCTCATTGTATGCATTCCTAGATTACACACGCAAATTCATAGGTAAAATATGTATTAAAAAAAAATTAATAAATAAATAAATTCATGGATGGATGTTGTTTTCACAGAAATAATGCTCTTCTCAGTACATGAGCCGTTCCATTTAACACGATTTTTTGCACTTCCTGTAGGGATGGTAAGCCTGGTATCATTTTCAAATAGGTTTCAGTACCTTTTTTATCATTCCTTTATTATTATTATTATTATTATTATTATTATTATTATTATTATTATTATTATTATTACTATTATTATTATTATTATTATTATTATTATTATTATTATTATTCAGTAGTTTTATTTTTATAGTGTGCTTTCACTTCACTACTGAGTGCAGCTCTGTGTGCCTTGGGTATGTGCTGTGATTTGTTGTGATGCTCTGATGGTTATTGTATGGAAAGTGTTCTGCGTAGGATGTGTGCAGTGCCTAGTAGTGCAATTTTCTGTATGTTATATGTGTTTGTAAGTCCTGGTGTTTTTGTTATGTATTTGTCTGAATATTTTTTTATCATGCCTAATGCACCTACTATGATAGGAATTGTTTCTGTTTTTAGATTCCACATTCTGGTTACCTCTATTTCCAGGTCTTTGTATTTTGAAGGTTTCTCCATTTCTTTTAGAGACACGTATGTAGGTTCCAACTCTGTCATGTCTGTGAATATATTCCTTCTTAGCCAGGACTGGGCAGCCAGAGATAATATGATTTATTGTTTCTTGTCCATCTCCACATATTCTGCAGTTACTTGTTATATTTCTTTTCATTACATGTTTTTGGTAATTTCTGGTGGGGAGGCTTTGGTCTTGTGCTGCAATTAAAAATCCCTCTGTCTCTGCTTTGAGTCCTGAGCTTCTCAACCATTGCTGGGATTTTTCTTTGTCTATTTCTTTTGCGTTTAGTTTAGTCCAGTATTTACCATGAAGGGGCTTTTCTTGCCATTGTTTTATCATGGTTCTTTGCTATTCTATTTTTAGTTTGGATTTCATTTGTTTTATAGCTTTTGTTGTTTCTTCATCTTCTTCTTCTTCTTCACATTTGTTAGGTGGTATGATTTCTTGTTTGTGTTTGTCAGCTTCCTTAAATACTGAGAACGGTTTTTTTGTTTTGCTCATGTTTTGCCGCAATTTGTATCAGTTTTCCTTCCTTCTGAAGTAGATATTTTTGCAGTCCTATGGTGGTTATTTTATAGTAGTTTTTCAGCTGTATAAGGCCTCTACCACCTTCTATACGTTGTATATATAGTCTTTCTATGTCAGATTTTGGGTGATGCATCCTAGATCCTGTCATTATTTTTCTTGTTTTCCTATCTATTTTGGTCAGTTCATTTAGTGTCCAGTTAAGGATATTGTAGCTGTAACTTATAACTGGGACAGCTAAAGTGTTAATACCTATTATCTTGTTTTTAGCATTGAGCTCTGTTTTTAGTATTGATCTAACTCGTCTATAATATTCTTTTTTTATTTTCTCTTTCATTTGTGTGTGTTGTGTCTTATCTAGTTCATGGATTCCTAAGTATTTGTAAGTTTGGCTTTGGTCTAATTCTTTTATTTCATTGGTTTTATCTAGTGTGATGTTGTTACTCTTAACTAGTTTTCCTCTTTTCATGGTTACTTTGGCGCATTTTTCTAATCCAAATTTCATATCTATTTCTTTGGTAAATCCATGAACTGTCTTTAATACTGTTTCCAGCTGTTTGTCATTTGCAGCGTATAGTTTTAGGTCATCCACATATAAAAAGGGGCTGATCGTTTTGCCGTAACATTTATATCCGCATCCAGTACTATTTAGCATATCAGGTAGAGGTGACAGTGTCAAGCAGAAAAGGAGTGGAGAGAGCGTGTCTCCCTGGAATATTCCTCTTCTAATGGGGATGTCTTTGGTTTTCATGAGTCCCTGTTTTGTTTGGAGCTGTAGCACTGTTTGCCATTTATTCATAGAGTGTCCTATGAATTTTATAATTGTTGGTTATTATTATTATTATTATTATTATTGTTACTTTTTTTTCTTCTTTCAAATTTGCTTCCATTTCTTGCCGAGTGTCTTCCCAACTCCTAGGGCAAAGAAACTCATAGTATACATTGGTAGGCCATTAAACCAAACTCAATAGTTCGTTCATTTAAAAAAAAATTTTTTTTTTTTAAAGTTAAATTAAAATACATGAGCAGCAACAGTTCTCACATCGACAATGCTCTTCTCAATACGTGTGATGTACCAGTTAAGACAATCTTTTGCACTTCTTGCAGGGATGGTAAGCCATGGATCATTCTCATATAATTTTCGGTTCCCTTCTTGATCATTCCTAGTGCTCCTACGATCACTGGTATTGTAACCGCCTTGAGATGCCACATTTTCTCAATTTCAATGAGTAGGTCTTTATATTTTCTGAGCTTGTCAAACTCTTTCGCTGAGATATGATCACAGGGGATGCTCATGTCGATCAATAAGCAAACTTTATTGTTTTGGTCTTTCACAACAATATCTGGTTTATTGGCCTTGGTGGTTCAGTCTGTATGTACTGGAAAGTCCCACAGAATGGTTACATTTTCTCCTTCAGTTACAGCCTCAGGGTGGTGATTATACCACTTGTCGGCAGTTTTGATATTGTAATGCCGACTTATTAGCCAGTGTAGATATTGGCCAACTCTGTCATGTCTTAATTTATACTCCACTGGTGCTAAGACTTTACATCCAGAGATTAGGTGGTCCACTGTTTCAATCATGTCGTTGCAGAATCGGCATTTTGGGTCTGCTCCATTTTTCATCACATTGGCCTGGTAGTTCCGGGTTAATAGGCTTTGATCTTGAGCAGCCAGGATGAAACCTTCGCTCTCTGCTTTTAACCCTGAGCTCCGTAGCCACTGATGGGTTTGCTTCTGGTCAACATCAGCTTGTTTGCTGCGGGCCACATATTTGCCTTGCAGAGGTTTCTCCTCCCACCTATCAGCCAATTGCTCGTGCGCTTTTTTCGTTGCCATCATTTTCACCTTCTTTGCAACAATAGTTGCCGTATTTCCTCGGGTTGTTCAGTTTGGGTATCCTGCACGAGATCAATAGCAAATTTTTTGCTTTCCTTTATGATAGAATGAAGCTTCTTTCATCTCTCATGATTTTCCACAAGCTTTAGCATCCAGTCATTTGTTATTTCAAGATATTTGGCCAGTCCAATTGTGGTTGTTTTGTAAGCCAGTTCAAATTGGATCAGGCCTCGACCTCCTTGGGCTCTGGGAAGGTAAAGGTGATCTACGTCTGCCTTTGGGTGGTGCATCCTATTACAACTCAGCAGCTTGCGTATTTTCCTATCTATATTCTTTACTTCACTCATATTCCAGTTCAACGTATTGTAGCTATAAGTAACAACTGGAACTGCTAAGGAATTATTATTGTTATTATTGTTATTATTGTTATTATTGTTATTATTATTATTATTATTACTATTATTATTATTATTATTATTATTATCATTAAGGCAGTGAACAATGATGATGATGATGTTAACACACTGGATGAAATGGTATTTCTCCTGTCGCTATGTTCTGAGTTCAAATTATACTCAGGTCAACTTTACTTTCATTCTTTTATAGTCACTTAAATAAGTACCAGTTATGCACTGGGGGTGATGTAATTGCTCAAAAATTCCAGGCTTTGGGCCTATAATAAAAAAGATTATTATTATTATTATTACTCTTATTATTAGTATTATTATTATTATTATTATTGTTGTTGTTGTTGTTGTTGTTATTATTATTATTATTATTATTATTTTTATTGAGTGAGAGAGCGGTTCATGCCATCAAAGTGACACTGGGGTAAAATATACGAAGCCCAATATACCCATCATGACTACCCGTCTGATAAGGGTACACCAGGCACATGCATCACAACCATATGTGCGCAACATGGTGATCTCATATCAAGATAAACAGCACATGACCTTGCAGGTGGGGCCCAGTTAGAATTTTCTTCTGGTTGAGTAGCTCATCCTGCTCAAAAGGTCCCTGAATAAGGATTGTTTAAGGATGTTGAAAGAACCACCCATGTTTCTAGAGGTGAATTATTCAAACCCCAAAGAATCCTTCTCAACACATGGCTATGATGCTCCCCCACTACTTCTGCTCGTGATCAGAGATGCACATATCGTCAGCCACTAAGGGACATGCTCAACTGGTTAAAGTCAAACAACTGACAAGCAAATCTCTGGTATTGAGCAGAATATTTGCTGTAGCCCATCTTTTATACCAAAACAAAACAATGTACATGATAACACTTCCAATCAGTTAAGATCAGAAGCCATGAGAGCTACTGCCTGGTACTGCATCAGGGCATTGGTACTGCATCAGGGCATTTATACTGCATCAGGGCATTTATACTGCATCAGGGCATTGGTACTGCATCAGGGCATTTATTATTATTATTATTATTATTATTATTATTATTATTATTATTATTATTATAAGCTGTCAGAATCATTAGCACACCGGGCGAAATGCTTAGCAGTATTTCTTCTGTCTTTATGTTCTGAGTTCAAATTCTGCTGAGGTCTAGTTTGCCTTTCATCCTTTCAGGGTCGATAAATTAAGTACCTGTTGTGTACTGGGGTCAATCTAATCGATTGGCCTCCCCACTCCCACCAATTTCAGACCTTGTGCTTAGAGTAGAAAGGATTATTATTATTACTATCATTATTATTATTATTATTATTATTATTATTATTATTATTATTATTATTATATTATTATTATTATTATTATTATTATTATTATTATAAGCTGTCAGAATCATTAGCACACCGGGCGAATGCTTAGCAGTATTTCTTCTGTCTTTATGTTCTGAGTTCAAATTCTGCTGAGGTCTAGTTTGCCTTCATCCTTTCAGGGTCGATAAATTAAGTACCTGTTGTGTACTGGGGTCAATCTAATCGATTGGCCTCCCCACTCCCACCAAATTTCAGACCTTGTGCTTAGAGTAGAAAGGATTATTATTATTACTATCATTATTATTATTATTATTATTATTATTATTATTATTATTATTATTATTATTATTATTATTATTGTGCTTAGAGTAGAAAGGATTATTATTATTATTATTATTTTACTTTTTGTGATTTTTTTTTATATACTTATCTAACGATTTCTTCATCTGGAGTTTGTGAGGTGGGGTGCTTACTTTCCATATGAGGAAGTGTTTCGCAAAAAAAAAAAAAAAGAATTATTAAAACATATTCGTGAAATTTCCTGAGTCCTTAAGTAAAACTGCTGTATTCTGACAGCAGAACAATTACTTTAACTTCCATTAATACAAGCTCTTAAAGAACACTTCATCACTTCATATATTCTTGGGCTCTTACTTAACAATAAACAAGCGATAATAATAACACAAGATAAAACATATATAAAAAAAATAAAATTGGAGATAATAAATCAATGAAAAATTAGAATAAACGCACAAAAATTAAAAACAATGAAAAAATACTTTGTTTTTTTTTTAATATATTTCATATTTATAAAATGATTAATATAAAAATACATAAAGTGATTCAAATATATATTTAAAAAAAAAAAATTTTTGCGTGTTTTGTGAATTTGTTTTTTTAATTTAATCTTTTCCATTATATTATTTTCCTGTGTTTTCTCATTAGAAGAAAATAATTACAAAGAAAATAAAAAAAAAATTTGTTAGGAAATTAAATTATTCCTAGTATATATTTGCATTGAATATGTTGTCTAAATATTATCAACCCGAAATAACTTGAGTTTTTATTAGAGACATTTAAAAAAAAAGCAAAACAAGAAAAAAAAATGAATAAATAAAAAAATAAATAAAAATTTCCCATCATGCAATAGCTTATAGGTGCTGTAATAAATAAATATTGATTTCTCTCATTGGCACAAAAACCATAGGCTTCTTGTGAAAGAGCGTAGCTAAATGAATCCTTTCCTACATAGATTCCTGTCACTTGTTGTCAATCATTTTACGGAAACACCGTCTATTACAACAACAACAACAGTACAGCAGCAGTAGCAGCAGCAGCAGCAAGTGGAGGCATAATGGCCCAGTGGTTAGGGCAGCGGACTCACGGTCGGAGGATCGCGGTTTCGATTCCCAGACTGGGCGTTGTGTGTGTTTATTGAGCGAACACACCTAAAGCTCCACGAGGCTCCGGCAGGGGGTGATGGCGATCCCTGTTGTACTCTTTCGCTCCAACTTTTTCTCACTCTTTCTTCCTGTTTCTTGTCCCCAACTTCCTATGCAACCACTGAGCCTGGATGTGCATTCTTCCATCCGTCGATGCTCTCAGTGTCGGGGTTGACCTGCTTTCTCTTCTGCAGGTCTTACGAATAGCAAAGGACCACATTTTGGACTTCTCCCACTAATGGGACGAAGACCGTTTCGCTCAACAAACAAACAAGCAGCAGTAGCAGCAGCAACAACAACGACGATAATGATGATGAAATAATGATAATGATAATATTAATACAAAGAAGAATTTGGAGTACGAAAGCTGTAAAGGTTGTGCCTGTAATAATTGGGGCATTACGATCTGTGAATAATGCGTTCTACACAAATAGTTGAAGGAGATTGGAATAGAATGTTCCGTAGAGCTTCTACAGAAGGTTTGCCTCTTAGGGACAGGAAAGATTATCACAAGGGTTTTGAGCACTTGAAAGACTATTGAATGATTGTGGATACCTAAGGTTACAGGTAATAAATCCTACAAGGAATATGATCAAACCTGAGTTTAAATCGAATCCACCACCCTCTGCAGGAGGCTCGTGGAGCTTTAGGTGTTTTCGCTCAATAAACACACACAATGCCTGGTCTGGGAATCGAAACTGCAATCCTCCAACTGCGAGTCCACTGCCCTAACCACTGGGCCATTGCACTTCCACTGTCAGGAATTATAGGTCTATTAAATTTCACCAAGGTCGACTTTGCCTTTCATCCTTTCAGGGTCGATAAATTAAGTACCAGCTGAGTACTGGGGTCGATGTAGTCGACTTATCCCCCCGCCCCCAAATTTCAGGCCTTGTGCCTATAGTAGAAAGGATTATAGGTCTATTGCATGTTTACCATTATTCTGGAAATTTATAGGCTTCATGGTAGATGAAATGTAAAGCTTTCTGGTAAAGGAGAGCCTGTTGCTAGGGAAATGAGATGACTGCAGAAAGAAGTTAAGAGGAACTGATGATCTGTTGTATAGTGATAGCATGATACTAAGTGAAGTAGGAATAAGAAAGAACTTAGTTTTTGGTTGGTTGATGTACAAGAAAGCATACAATAGCATAGTGTAGTGTTGGCTCTTGGAATGCCAGAGGATATTTGAAGGTGAATGAGAAGTTTACCACCACCACCACCACCACCATCACCATCACCACCACCATCATCATCGATATCATCACCACCACTACCATAAACACCACCATTACGAACACTGCCGCCACCTCTACCATTATCATCATCTCCATCATCTTTGTAGTCATTGTCATCGTCGTCATTGTCATCGTCGTCATTGTCATCGTCGTCGTCGTCATCATCATCATTACCATCATCACCACCAACATCATCATCGATATCATCACCACAACTACCATGAACATTACCATTACAAACACCACTGCCACCACTGCCATCATCATCTCCATCATCATTGTCGTCATTGTTGTCATCGTCGTCATTGTCATCACCATCATCACCATCATCATCATCATCATTGATATCATCACCACCACTACCATGAACATCACCATTACAAACACCACTGCCACCACTGCCATCGTCATCATCATCTCCATCATCATTGTTATCATTGTCATCGTCGTCGTCATCATCATCACCATCATCACCATCATCATCATCATCATCATCATCCTTGAAGATCAGTATTGCAATATTACGTTTGAAAAACTATGTTGTGCATAGTTAACAGAAAAATACTGTCTGCAGCCAGAAATATCCAAAAAGTTGCTGAAACAGTAAGAAAATTCTAGAACAAAAAGAAGAATGACAGGACAAATTGTCGGAAAGAAAAGAGCTACTGACCTTTGGAACCGTACGTAATTTCCCGCTGATCCTAGCAACAATTATGTTTGCCTTTGATGGCAGTTTTGATAGAAATGTTGCAATAAAATTTTTTGTATAGAAATGAATGTATTTTCTATATATATCCCAAGGTGGTATTTCCTACCAGTTGGCATTCTATATTGTTTCAGCAACTGCATTACGCTGCTTTGGAATAATATCTTAATGACAATTTTGAGCAGTTGCAGATCAAATGTCCAATACGTTCCATAGAAATGTGATATAATCATCAGTTTTGGTCGCATCTTGGTGAAACAGCCTCTTTTGTTTATTAAGTATTTTATTACCATTTTCTGCTCTTGAACTGCAAAAGGATAACTTTAAAATTGGGATGTGATCTCAGGATCAATAGGCCAAGGGGAGCTACACTTCTTGTAGATGTTAGCATCATCTGCATGTTTAGAAGAGAAAACTTGTACATAATTTTATTCAGAATTGTTAGCGCGCCAGAATAAATGCTTAGCAGTATTTCACCCATAAGAGCACGCCGGGTGAAATGCGTAGCCGTATTTCATCTGTTGCTACGTTCTGAGTTCAAATTCCGCCGAGGTCGACTTTGCCTTTCATACTTTCGGGGTCGATTATATAAGTACCAGTTACGCACTGGGGTCGTTGTCTGTCCTTGTTTGTCCTCTCTGTGTGTAGCCCCTTGTGGATTGTAAAGAAATAGGTATTTCACCCATCACTACGTTCTGAGTTCAAATTCCGCCAAGGTCGACTTTGCCTTTCATCCTTTCGGGGTTGATAAATTAAGTACCAGTGAAATTCTGGGATCACTGTAATTGAGTGGCCTAAAATTTCAGGCGTTGTGCCTCTAATAGAAAGGATTCTGATGTGCAAAGTGTTTCTCCTCCCAATCTTTGATGAAATACGTTGGTCCAGAAGTTCTGCTGGTGCCATGTATATGGCATCCACCCGTGAATTATAGTCATGGTTGTTGATGGTGCTGTGTAAATGGCACCCACCCATGAATTGTAGTTGTGGTCATTGCTGGTGTCATGTAAATGGTGCCTGTGCCGGTGGCATGTAAAAAGCACCCATTACACTCCTGGAATGGTTAGCATCAGGAGGAGCATCCACCTGTAGAAACCATGCCAAATCAGACTGGAGCCTGACGCAGCTCTCTGGCACATCAGCTCCAGTCAAACCATCTAACCCATACCAGCATGGAGAGTGGACGTTAAAAGATGATGATGATGATGATGGTTATCAAGAAGTGATAAGAAGGGAAGCTGGCTGAATATTTAGCACACTGGGCAAAATGCTCTGTGGCATTTTGTCCGTCCTTACATTCTGAGTTCAAATTTTGCTGAGGTCGACTTTGTTTTGCACCCTTTCAGAGTCAATAAAATAAATACCAGTTGAGTACTGGGATCGATGTAATCGACTTACCCACTTCTCCAAACATGCTGGCCTTGTGCCAAAATTTGAAACTAAGGCAGCGAGCTGGCAGAATCATTATCATGCATGCCAGGCAAATCCTTGGCAGCTTTTCACACATCTTTATGTTCTCTGAGTTCAAACTCTGCTGAGGTCGACTTTGTCTTTCATCCTTTCAGGGTCGATAAAATAAGGACCAGCTGAACACTGGGGTCGATGTAAATGGCTTACCCACTTCCCCAAACATTCTGGCCTTGTGCCAAAATTTGAAACTAAAGCAGCAAGCTGGCAGAATCATTACTGCACTGGATAAAATGCCTGGCAACATTTCATACATCTTTATGTTCTGCCGAGGTTGACTTCGCCTTTCTTCCTTACAGGATCGATAAAGTAAATACCAGTTGAATATTGGGGTCGATATAATTGACTATACTCCTTTCCTGAACTTATTGGCCTGGTGCTAAAATTTGAAACCAATATTATTGAGAAGTGGATAATCCTTGAGAAGTTTTCTCCAGACCAATAAGTACTAGGGCTGTTTGTTTGTTTGTTTCTGTCTTTCTTTCTTTCTTCCTTTCTCTCTTTCTCTCCCTCAGTTTTCTCTCTCTCTCTCTCTCTGTTTACCTTCTCTCTCTAATACTAAAACCCATGTTGATCTATTGATCAGAGAAATTCACGTGCTCTGAAAGAGTTCAGCAAACATTTTTTACCACTTTATTGGAAATCCAACAGAAAAATCTGTTGGTTGAAAAAAAACAAACAAAAAATTCTGTATTTGAAGATGGATTGAAGAATGTTCTCTGTCCTAAGGCCAAAAGATATTGTAAATCTATAAATTTAGATTTTAAAATTTCATTAATTTCGATCAATGTTCTGGGTCACCCAGCTGTACTTGGTGACTTATATCAACATTACAATTGTATTTTTACTCTCAAATAAAATACTGATTTCAAATTTTGACTCAAGGCCAGCAATTCTGAGACAGGGGATAAGTTGATTACATTGACATCAGTGTTCAACTGGTACTTATTTTACAAACCTCTTAAAGTATGAAAGGCCAAGTAGACATCAGCAGGATTTGAACTCAGTACATGAAGTCGGACGAAATGCCGCTAAGCATTTTGCCTGGCATGCTAGCGATCAGAATGATGAGGCTGGATGTGATATGGTGATGGTGGTGGTGGTGGTGGTGGTGTGGTGGTGGTGATGATGATGATGGCTGCAGCAAAAGAAGAGAATCTGAGATGCTATATAAAAAAGAAGAGTAAAAAATCCTCATGTAAAAAAAAAACCAGATCATAAACAAAAAAGAGGAAACAGAACGAAACATGGATCCTAATCTGAATGCAAAGAGAGGGAAACAAGCCAAGCCAGGAGACAAGTTGGAAAAATATACAGTTCTCTGAGGCCATACACAACAAACAAACAAAACAAACAAAAAAGAAGTAAAATTGAAACAACCCGTTTACAATTCATCAGCACCATGATCATCATCATCATCATCATTGTCATCATCATCATCATCGTCATCATCATTATCATCATTATCATTATTGTCATCAACATTGTCATCATCATTGTCATTGTCGTCATCGACATCATCATCATCGTCGTCATTATTATCATCATTATTGTCATCAACATTGTCATCATCATCGTCATCATAGACATCATCATCATCATTGTCATCATCATCATTGTTATCATCATCATTGTCATCATCATCGTTGTCATCATCATCATCATCATCATCATTGTCATCAACATTGTCATCATCATCGTCATCGTCGTCATCGACATCATTATCATCATCACCATTGTCATCATCATTTAACATCATCATCATCATCATTGCTCTTATCATTATGATTATCGTTAAGGCAGCAAGCTGGCAGAATCGTTAGCACACCAGGTAAAATGCTTAGCAGTATTTCACCTGTCGCTACATTCTGAGCTCAAATTCTGCTGAGGTCGACTTTGCCTTTCATCCCCTTCCCCACAAGAGTGTGTGCTACCCGGGGTGGCCCTTCTGTTTGACGCTCCTGGACCCCACAAAAAAATGCATACTGCCTACAGCAGACCCAAAAGTGGTGCCACTTTAAAAGTGGCATCAGAGACACGGACCCCCACCCCACCTCACCCCAGCTATGCTAGTGTCTCTAAACTTCAGGCCTTGAGCTGATAGTAGAAAGGTTTGTGATTGTTATTGTTGTTCTTACTACTACTACTACTACTACTACTACTGCCACCACTACAACTACCACCACCACCACCACCACCACTACCACCACCACCACTACTACTACTACTACTACTACTACTACTACTACTAACTACTACTACTACTACTTCTACTAGCATTATCTTCATCATCATTATAATTCGAATATGCTGATTTGTGGTAATAAACTCATATAACAAAATCGCATTGAATTTTTATTTCGTTTCATTTTTATTTTATTTCCCTTTTTATTTATATCAATTTTTTTTCCATAAATTATTTTTTCTTTTTTTTTTGGCGTTTTTTTTACCATAAGGTATTTTTTGAAAATTAATAATTTAGTTTTTCTTTTTTTTTTTTTTTCGAAAGTCTAGACATCGATCAGCAGTTTTTACCTTCATTATATATTCAAGTGCTGCAGCGTTTTGTGTTTTTTTGTTGCAACATGTACTGCCAGCAGTAATTGAGGGATGTTCCTGTATAGCCATTATTACCTGTTTAATACACTCACAACAATATAAAAGCTCCCTTAAAATTAGCTTAACCAGAGAAGGCAAACATATACAAATATACCACAAGAGATGCTTGGGATGCACTCTCTGATATGCTAGAAATAGCAGCCTTTATGATGCTGCGTTTAATTCATTATGAAGCAGAACTTATAGTAGATGGAATCATAAGTGTTACACATTGAGATATGCATAGGTGGAGGTGTGGTTACAGGCACAGATGTGGCTGTGTGGTGAACCACTTGTTTCAAGTTCAGTCCTCCTACTGTGTGATTTTGGACAAATATATATATATATATATATTATATATATATATATATATATTAAAATTAAAATGAGGGTGAAAAATTGGATATTAATTTGATAACATCGATTTTAACACCAGTGGTCAGGCATATAAAAAAAACTGAGGTTCAGTAAATAGTATTAGATATATAAAAATAAGAGAGAATTTTACCACTATGTGGAAACCCTTATGCTAGAAGAAGATCTGCTATGGTCTTAACCACTAAGAATTGTCCTCTCGAAAATTTAACAAACACCAGATCTTCTTCTAGCATAAGGGTTTCCACATAGTGGTAAAATTCCCTCTTATATTCATATATATATATATATACTTGATATAAAATAGTGTACATTTAAACACAAGAAAAACTACCTTTAACAAGCAGCTTCATATGCTAGAAGAAGCAGTCAAAACGACCAAAACCACATTTAAGAGCAATTTCGAAGGGAATGAAAAATAACAACTTTTACCTTGTTATTTTTTTAGTCATACCTAGGTTTAGAATTTTATTTAGCAAATAAAATAATTTGCTAGGCAAAATTGTCATCAGTGACCACACCAAAACATTAACATATAATTTAGAGACCAAATAACACATGTCTCATTATTATATATTATAATTTTTCGAATTCACTGTGCAAGCGCAGTTTCAGTCGGCAGCTAATGAAAAAATGCCGAACTAATCTTCTAAAAATACTAAAATCATATACATAAAATATATAGGGTAGCGAATTTTTTACTTGAAACATTAAGGACTTTTTCATTACTTGAGCGTTATACTAATACATCTATTTGTTGTCTACACCACCTGTCTTCGTCTTTTGTTTTTTTGTGAATTCTCCCTATATATATATATATATATATATATATCCTTCGAAACGTAGAGTAGATGAAACCATAGCGACTGAAGAAGGGGTTTTTTCTTTGTGTTAATTGTCTTGTACTCTTTTTTTTGTTGTTTAAAAAAAATGTCCAGTTCCTTTGGTCTGTGTCTATGTTTTCGTTTCTCATTGTGTACGACGTCTTTTTGGTGTCCTGTACTCATATATGCGTGTATATGTACATGTAGAGGTAGGTACGTACATATATGTTTATATATATGCATATGTTTTATTTTATTTATTAATATATATATATATACATATATACACACACACAAATATATAAAAAAAACCCATGCTCATTATTACATTGGGAGATTTAACCACATTGGTTTCAATTAGTCATGCCTTATCCCTTAGCCTTGAGATTTTGATGATAGGGTAGGTTTGAGAGGTTACCAAGATAATGCATGATTAATTCAAAACAATGTGGATAAATAAGCATTACATTTGACACAACAATCTGGAGGCTGAAGAGTGTTCAAGTGAAATGGTACACCCCTTCCCACATGACAAGTGGTATGAAACAGCCACTATAAAGCCAGGCAGTTCAGCCATTGTAGGAGGTCGAAGTCGGTCGGTCAGTAGTGGTAGATTCGTTGTATGAGTTTCTCAGTTGGAGCCACCGACAGTTATGTGATTTATATGAGTTTGGGCTACCATCAAGGTAGACATTTCACAGACATTGTCTTGCAGAGCTATCAGCAATAGCAAGATAGACAAAGTCAAAGATAATAAGACGTGGAATACCACCACAACACAATAGTGGCAACAAGAATATTACATTTTATTGTGTCTGGGGAAAGTCATTCTCTTTTAGTGTCTTATTAATTTAGTGGAGACGCAATGGCCCAGTGGTTAGGGCTACGGACTCACGGTCGTAGGATCGCGGTTTCGATTCCCAGACCGGGCGTTGTGAGTGTTTATTGAGCGAAAACACCTAAAGCTCCACGAGGCTCCGGCAGGGATGGTGGTGATCCCTGCTGTACTCTTTCACCACAACTTTCTCTCACTCTTACTTCCTGTTTCTGTTGTACCTGTATTTCAAAGGGCCGGCCTTGTCACTCTCTGTGTCACGCTGAATATCCCCGAGAACTACGTTAAGAGTACATGTGTCTGTGGAGTGCTCAGCCACTTACACGTTAATTTCACGAGCAGGCTGTTCCGTTGATCGGATCAACCGGAACACTCATCGTCGTAACCGACGGAGTGCTTCTTCTTCTTATTAATTTAACACATTCACTGGTTTGATTTCCACTCATTTACTTATTATTTTTTACTAAAACTTTCATTGTGACTTGCAACCTTTTCAATACAGTTCTATATTTAAGAGATGAGGAATTATATACATTATTTACATTATTTATATTATTTACATTTCACGGATATTTGTCCTCATCTTGTTTGTTGCTAACACAACGTTTCGGCTGATATACCCTCCAGCCTTCATCAGGTGTCTTGGGGAACTGCTAGCCTTCCACAAACAATCTTGCCCTGACTTGTGCCTCAGAGGGTAACTTTCTAGGTGCAGTCCAATGGTCATTCATGACCGAAGGGGTCTCCTAATAATAATAATATTAATAATAATAATAATAATAATGATGATGATAATAATAACATCAAAATATACCTTAAGAATGAGAACCCGGGTTCGGAATTTCCCCAAGACACCTGATGAAGGCTGGAGGGTATATCAGCCGAAACGTTGTGTTAACAAACAAGATGAAGACAAATATCCGTGAAATGTAAATAATGTAAATAATGAATATGATATACATTTGATGGAATGTGGATATTAAAGGGTTAAATCTTTT
>NC_043003.1:14868959-14911459 GCF_006345805.1 Octopus sinensis
GCAACAAGTTGGCAGAATCGTTCTAAGTGGCATTTTGTCTGTCTTTACATCCTGAGTTCAAATACTGCCAAGGTTGACTTTGGTTTTCACCATTTCAGGGTCGATGAAATAAGTACCAGTTGAATACTAGGGGTTGATTAAATTGATTGAGCAGCTCCCCTGAACTTGTTGACCTTGTGCCAAAATTTGATCCCCCTGTATTACATACGAGAGGGTGCTGAAAAGTTCCTGGTTTTAAAGGTTATCTTGAAAGGCCTGGCTGGAGGCTCAACCTTCCAAGTTCTTTCATAGGGCTCAGAAAAACTGAAGGACTGCTGCAATAAGTGTGTGAATCTGAGAGGGGAACATGTTGAATAAAACTATTTGAATAAAACCATAATTAACATAATTACATAATACATTGTAAGTTTGATTAGACCTCATCAGCTAGATTCACCTGTGACGAAATTTTAAAATATCGTTACATCCTGCCAGTATATATTAGGCTTTATGTCTTTTTTCCAATGCTATCATATGTCCATAAGTGAAATAAATATATTTTTGAGGCATTATTTTCAGACATGCACTTCATGTTGTTAATCTTTATTCATTTTTCAAATACGACACATTTTATTCCAAATGTCTTGGAGGATGCAAAACTCACAAATGTCTCTTTGATAGGGAAATGACAGCAATGCCACAATATATAAACACACACACACCTAGATACACATGCACATGCACACTCACATACATACACACATACATACATACACACAAGCGCACATATTGAAAACTGAAAATGCTAAAGGGTTTCATACAAATAAATTTATTTAACAAAACAGAAATGAAAAGAAAACGTTTTGAGAACTTTGTGATGGACAAAAGAGAGAAAGTATTTCCATTTTTACATTTTTATCAAAATATGCTACCAGTTTCAATCATCTTAAAGATGATTTAGTCATGCTTAGAGATGGGAGAAATAAACTGAAATTAATTAAATTAAATCAATTTTTCATGATATCAGTTCTGAAAGTTCTCATATTTTCCACACAAAATTCCCATGGCACTGAATATAAATATATATATAAACAATTATAAATAAGGGCAAAAGAAAAAATTTCTGTGTCAATATGCTGAGAAATAGACTTTAAATTGTCAATCACCACATACAATATACATCACTATAAATACATATCATGTTGACTCGAGGAAAGCAAGCTAACAGAATTTTTTTTTTTAAATTCATTATCTCTGTATAAAACGATTTCGGGATTAATCCAAAGGATTTTTCCACTCATCACACAAATATGCAAATATATACACATGCACACATATTTACATATTTGATATATGGTACGTACACACACACATACACACACATATGTATGTATATATATATATATATATATATATATATATATATATATATATATATTAGACAAAGTGAGATAACAAAGCCAAGGCTGTGAAGAGTTTTCAGGACATTTATAAGGAAAAAGGTATAGATATAGTCTTACAGCTGTTTCTGGGATATCATGGATATCCCTCCATCAGAAACGATGTGAGATGGTTAAATAGAGGTAAATATTTGAGCTTGAAATAAGGAATTATTATGGAATAGGAGGAGATAATGAATATACAGGGAAATAAGAGAATGAAAGTTGAAATAAAAATATAAAATATATAAAGATATTGTAGCTGTGGTTCCATTATTCCAAGAAAGTGGTATATAGAAGTGGTAAAAAAGTTTCCTGTATGTGGTATGCAAGTTCCAATAGTAGTTCATGTTTAGTCATTTCAAAGTATGGAGCCATGGATTTTGTGTTGCTCATTCGAAGGGATCTTGTGGTGTGAATGAGAATTTGGGAATGTATTGGCAGTGTTTGTGGATAGATGGTGGGGAGAGATGTGTATGTTTACCATATATACCCATTTGAATTGTGGAAAAAATTGTCTAATATATATATTTACGATTGACACATTTTAATTTATTAACATAATATTATATTATTATAATAATATAATATAATATAATATAATATAAATATAATATTATAATCCTACAATTGTTTCAATTCAGACCCAAGAATAAATTTATAAAAATTCATGTTGATGGGTAAGAAGCACATCAGGGTAATATTTGAAAAAAAATTACAGATGTAATTTTTGTCAAATATTTCCCTGATGAGATTCTTACCCATAAACATGAATTTTTATAAATTTATTCTAGGGTCTGAATTGAAACAATTGTAGGATTATAATATTTGTATTTATATTATATTATATTACATTATATTATGATAATAATAATACAATATCATGTAAATATATATTAAAATGTGTCAATTGAAAGTCTCCATTTTCTTTCCATTTATAAATTATATATATATATATATATATATATGCATGCAAACACACTGTCATACACGGAGATGCATACATATACATATACACATGCTGAACTGTATAGGCACCATCTCATCTCATACTACTCCTCTGACTGTTGTTGCTGCTTCTTTTAGCAAGTAACTACAGCTCTTTGCATTCATTCATTATTAGAGACACACTGAACTTCCTACACACCACACACACAATGCACACATACACATATGCATACACACACACACACACATGAAAAGAAAGATGCTGACAGATGCAAATAGGCATGCACTTACATGTAAACACTCAAACATACACAAATGCACATATGCAGACACAAACTCTGGCAAGTGCATACACACACCAATGTATAGAAATGCTTACATACACATACACACACACAAATATACACACACATATATACATATACATGCATACATACATACATACATATATATACATGTATATATGCATATATACGTGCACACACAAACACATACATACACATATACATATATATATACATACATATACATGTCTGTATACATATATATATATATATACAAGCACACACAAACACACATACATACATATATATGTATGTATGCGTGTAAATGCATATATAGATATACATATACATTCAAATAAACATATTTATACACACACATGCATGCACACACACACACACAAGACATACATATATATGTATGTAGGCATAGATGCACACTCACTAGCATATACACACATACGCATAAACACATACATACAGACACACACAAACAGAGTTATACACCCACTATACACACAAGGGTATACACACACACACACCACACACACAATGCACACATACACATATGCATACACACACACACACACATGAAAAGAAAGATGCTGACAGATGCAAATAGGCATGCACTTACATGTAAACACTCAAACATACACAAATGCACATATGCAGACACAAACTCTGGCAAGTGCATACACACACCAATGTATAGAAATGCTTACATACACATACACACACACAAATATACACACACATATATACATATACATACATACATAAATACATATATATACATGTATATATGCATATACACGTGCACACACAAACACATACATACACATATACATATATATATACATACATATACATGTCTGTATACATATATATATATATACAAGCACACACAAACACACATACATACATATATATGTATGTATGCGTGTAAATGGATATATAGATATACATATACATTCAAATAAACATATTTATACACACACGTGCATGCACACACACACACACAAGACATACATATATATGTATGTAGGCATAGATGCACACTCACTAGCATATACACACATACGCATAAACACATACATACAGACACACAGAAACAGAGTTATACACCCACTATACACACAAGGGTATACACACACACACACACACACAAAAATACACACACACATATAAATTCATGCATCTGTTCACATGCACATGCATAGATAGATATATGCATCTGCACACAGTTAAATACACTTCTCTCCTACCCACGTGTATATATACACCCTGTCTAATTTAAACATACTTGTAAGCCTGACATGAAAGGACAATCAACAAACATCTTTTCTTCTTTCAGCTGAAGGAAAAGATGAAATGAAGGACGATGATAAATAACATCAGACTGATGAAAGAAAGAGATTGGCTTATGTCCTAGCCACTGCTGCTGACGCTGCTGACGCTGCTGCTGCCGATGATGATGATGATGGTAGTAGTGGTGGTGGTGACAGTGGTGGTGGTGATGTTGCTACTGATGCTGCCGATGATGATGATGATAACGATGATGACAATGATGATGATGATGATGATGATGGTGGTGGTGGTGGTGGTGGTGGTGGCGGTGGTGGTGGTGGTGGTGGTGGTGGTGATGGTGGTTGTTGTTGTTGTGGTGGTGGTGGTGATGTTGGTACTGCTGCTGTCATCGATGATGATGGTGGTGGTGGTGGTGCCACTGCTGCCTGTCAATGATGATGATGAGGATGATGATGATGCCGATGATGATGATGATGATGATGATGATGATGGTGGTGGTGGTGATGATGATGGTGGTGGTGGTGGTGGTGGTGGTGGTGATGATGATGATGGTGGTGGTGGTGATGTTGCCACTGCTGCTGCTGCTGCCGGTGATGATGATGATGATGATGATGATGATGATGATGATGGTGGTGGTGGTGGTGGTGGTGATGGTGCCACTGCTGCTGCTGCTGTTACCGATGATGATAATGATGATGGTGGTGGTGGGGGTGAGGGGCGGAGGTAGTATTGCCACTGCTGCTGCTGCTGCCGCTGATGATGACAATGACGATGATGGTGGTAATGATGTTGCTACTGCTGTTGGTACTGGTGGCGCTGTTGCTGTTGCTGTTGCTAGTGATGTTGCTGCTGCAGGTGATGTTGCTATTACTGCTGCTGCTGCACTTCTGCTGTTGCTGCTGGTGATGTTGTTGCTACTGCTGCTGCTGCTGCTGTTGTCCTTGTCATTTAACCACTAACTCAACTTACAATCAAAGACAATCCATCCATAGCCATCTCATATGTTTTAAAGAATTACCTTCAACCTCTTCCCATTATCTCACGTGTACTTTCCTTATTCAAAACAGTAGGTTATGACAAGAGGAAGATTTGGCTACTGTTTCTAGCACTTCAAACAACCTCCAGCATAGAAGTTTCCCTGTGACCTGTATGTATTGAGAACTCCTCTTGTTGTTTAGCCCCAGGTCTGTTTCCATCCACCCCAAGATTTTCAGAGAATCCTTTCACTATTGTGTAGCATGGTTCAGTGGCGAGAGCGTCAGGCTCGCAATCATGAGGTAGTGAGTTCGATTCCCGGACCGGGTTGTGTGTTGTGTTCTTGAGCAAGGCACTTTATTTCATGCTGCTCCAGTCCACTCAGCTGTAGAAATAAGTTGCAACATCACTAGTGCTAAACTGTATTGGCCTTTGCCTTTCCCTTGGATAACATCGGTGGAGAAGGGAGGCTGGTATGCACGGGCGACTGGTGGTCTTCCAAAAACAATTTTGCCTGGACTTTTGCCTAGGAGGGGAACTTCCAAGGTGCAATCCCATGATCATTCATAACCGAAGGGGGATTTTACCATTTTATATATTAATATAAAATCTGCCCAATTTTCAAGAAAGGGAGCCGCGAAGACCCGCTTAACTACCGACCGGTTTCCCTTACATCAATAATCAGCAAGATCTTTGAAACCATCCTTAAGAAAAGTATGATGCTCCACCTCCTAAACACAGCCTCTATCTCTGATTCCCAACACGGCTTCGTGCCGAAGAGATCATGCTTGACCAACTTACTAGTAATGGAAGAATTGGTGGACGTGCATCCTCGATGATAGTGATGCTGTTGACATCGTTTTTTGGACTTTGCCAAAGCTTTTGACTCGGTAAACCACCGCCTATTACTTGTCAAGCTTCAAGCATATAGTTTCCATCCGGATATTGTACGATGGTTGGTGCCTTCCTCTCAGATCGCTCCTTCCAAGTCCAAGTTAATGGTTCGGGTCCGACGTCTCCAGTGCGAGCAGTGGCGTGCCTCAAGGTTCAGTGCTTGGGCCCTTGTTGTTCTTAGTCTCATAAATGACTTGCCCGACGACCTCACGCAACACACCCTTCAGCCGTGGTGATCTCATTCTCGCCCTCAACATCATAAGCAGAAAGTGTAACCTCTCGAAAGAGCTGTTCTTCACTCCTGCTCCAGAGCGTCGGCTGCGGGGTCATTCCGAAAAGCTCTACCTGCAACGATTTCATCTCAATCGAAGGAGAGGAGCTTTCTCCGTCCGGGTTGCAGATCCGTGGACACCTGCCAGACGAATGGGAAGATGCCGACGACCACTTTGTCAAGCCTCCCTGGACCTCAAGTGGTCTGAACTCTTTACATGAACACCACCCTGTACTTAACTCCATGTCCCCCTACATGGCCTTGCTATTTGCTTTTGAGCCAAATTAACTAACTAACTAACTAACTATATCTATATATATAAAACTGTAGTTGTGTGAGTGTCTGTCTCCTACGATTTAGATTCCTAACTCCTCCCACATTTTGCGGTGCAGTTTAACCAAATTCGGGTATCTTATAGTCGTGATTAATATCGAGCCCGTCTGAGTATTAGCGTGCGTCTACGATGAGTCTACGATTTTAAAAATAGTTTAACATAATTTTTTATTCCATTTTAATGCATAATTTTTCGTGTGTCGATGGAGGCGGAGTTGGCGTCCACACTCAAACACCTGCACCTGTGCTTGCTTCTCCCCCTTCTTCCCTCCCTCGTGAAGCTGTGGGGAAGGGAGTTTAAGGAAATCAACGTCGTAATGCGTTGTCAAGGAGACCAGCGTTCTTTTAGAACAACGACTTCATGGCTTGAAGACACCAAAACAGAAATGGCTAAGAAAGCCCGAATTGGCATCTATAAGGGAAGTAACTCTCTAAAAATGATTATATAGTTATTTCCCTTACAAACCCGAGCAACGCCGGGCGATACTGCTAGTATATATATATATATTTATATAGGTGCAGGAGTGGCTGTGTGGTAAGTAGCTTGCTTATGAACCACATGGTTCTGGGTTCATTCCCACTGTGTGGCACCTTGGGCAAGTGTCTTCTACTATAGCCTCGGGCTGACCAAAGCCTTTGAGTGGATTTGGTAGATGGAAACTGAAAGAAGCTCTTCATATATATTTATATTTATATATATATATATATATATATATTATATATATATACTATATATATATATATATATATGTAGTATGTTTGTGTATATGTGCATCTGTGTTTGTCCCTCCCAACATCACTTGACAACTGATGCTGGTGTGTTTACGTCCCCGTAACTTAGCGGTTCAGCAAAAGTGACTGATAGAATGAGTACTAGGCTTACAAAGAATAAGTCCTGGGGTCAGTTTGCTCGACTAAAGGTGATGCTTCAGCATGGCCACAGTCAAATGACTGAAACAAGTAAAAGAGTAAAAGAGAGTGATATGCCCAATAAATGAACTTCAATCCATTGGCTGTTTATAACTTGGAAATATCTCCCTAGGCCTGACTGGCTTACACATGATTACTATTACAAGATATATAATTGTTGCTGGTTCTGGAGAGATTTCAGCCTAATATCAACTGGGAGCCATGTTTTGTAGTTTTGCGGTACCAGTGCCGGTGGCACATAAGAAAACCATCCGAACGTGGCCGTAGCCAGTACCGCATCGACTGGCCTCCGTGCTGGTGGCACGTAACAAACACCATCCGATCGTGGCCATGCCAGCCTCGCCTGGCTTCCGTGCCAGTGGCACATAAAAACACCATCCGAGCGTGGCACATAAAAAGCAGCCACTACACTCACGGAGTGGTTGGTATTAGGAAGGGCATCCAGCTGTAGAAACACTGCCAGATCTGACTGGGCTGGTGCAGCCCTCGGACTTCCCAGACCCCAGTTGAACCGTCCAACCCATGCTAGCATGGAAAGCGGACGTTAAACGATGATGATGATGATGATGATGTGTAATATGACAGCACCAACCCAGTTATTTTTCCACATGGTAACTGTTGTGACTGAAATATCACAGCCTATAGAATGCCTACTAAGTGATACCAACATATGGTCTGCTCTACCACGAAGGGCTTGCAATGAAAGAACTGACCATACTGCAAATTTAAAAATTGTATGCCCTGAAATTTTACTAAACGATGGAGGCTTAAATGTTCTCATCATCAAGCTATTATTAATTTTATTTTAAAGTGTCTCCTCTCTTTTCTTTTCTACTCTAAGCACAAGGCCTGAAATGTTGGGGGAGAGGGCCAGTCAATTAGATCGACCCCAGTACACAACTGGTACTTAATTTATTGACCTCAAAAGGATGAAAGGCAAAGTCAACCTCAGCAGAATTTGAACTCAGAACGTAAAGACAAACGAAATACCACTAAGTATTTTGCCCAGGATGGTAATGTTTCTGCCAGCTCGCCACCTTAAAGTGTCTCCACTTTTGCTCCAAGCATCTGATAACGTGAACATTTTATGCACCCAATCAGTTACAAAATATCTACTTACATATATACATATATACATATATATATATATATATATGTGCATGTGCATATGTGTAAATGTATATGTATATCTATCTATCTATCTCTCTATTTGCCTGTTTGTCTGTCTTTTTTTTCTTTTTCTTTTATTTGTTTCAGTCATTTGACTGCAGCCATGCTGGAGCACCACCTTTAGTCTGTCTATCTATTTATACACACACGCACACACAGATATATACACATGTATATACATATGTATATTTATACACGCATATATGTATATATATATAATAATGAATATATATATATATATATACACATAAACAAATATGCATGTGTGTGTTTGTGTGTGTGTGTGTGTGTGTGTACATGCTCACACACTGGATGTAGTCAAGTTCTTTTAGGAACTAATTCTCTCTTCCTTTTATACTCCCCAGTTTTGGTTTTTTTTCTTTTAGCAAAAATAGGAATCATTTTTCTCTTTTTTTTTGATAATCTAATTTTTTTTTTGCCACATTATCACAAAATACAAACCAACAAGTTAGTAAATAAACAAATAATGACACCTTTTATACAATAAGATACTTTATTATTATCATCACGCTCCAACTACTTTCATACTGAAACTTGATTTTCAACATATTTTTCATTCGTTGCAAATGTAATTTATTTATTTATTTTTTTTTTTATCCCAATCAAATTTTAATGGAATTCTTACAATTCTATAAAGTCAATAGGAGATCAATCAAATTAATCACCTGAAGATTTACAGCATTTTTTAAACTTCAGGATGATTCCTTTTTGGAGTAAAGATTATTTGCCAACATAACATGGTAGTCCTGGTTTAGGACGAATGTTGCTGTAATTTACCTCCAAGAGACATCGTCTCCAGCTGGCTATACGACGTGATCTGTGTCCTTATATTTTCAGACAAGGGAATCTAGCACCCCCACTCAGCTCAAAACAATATCTGTGTATTGCGATTTTACTTGTTTTATATCCTCAGTAGAATCATTTCAAAATTAGTTGTAGAAGCAGTGCCAAGTTGTTGTGATTTCAAGAAAACCATTCTTAAGTTTAGCACACACTCTTGCATTCTTGCCAAGTATTACACTTACTCAATCAAACCAAAATACAATTAGTTAATTTGCGAAATATTTATCACCAAATCCTGCATAATGGAAACTTTGTGAAACAGAAATGTAGAAATATATATTGTTTCTGTATCCTGTCCTTTCAACTTGACCAAATCAAGAAAAATTCTTGGTTAAAAATCGCACTTTTAGATTGACACAAAAATGATAACTGGCTGACTTGAAATCATTCATGCCTCATTAATTATAAAACATCTAAATTTTTGTTGAAGTATCTTTGTAAATATTTCATTTTGAATTTCTTTGCAATATGATCAACTATTTTAACAACTGTCTTGCAAGAATGAAGTTCTACTCCCATGCCTAATCCATTTTTTATTGTAGTGCAATCTCATCACCAATATCTGAAAATGACCTGTTTTCATTTTTGTTTTTACTGTTCACAGAATTAAAATATTTTATCTGATATACTTGTATATTTTTCATTTATTTTATCTATGGTTTTAGTAATTGCATTCTCGTTATGTTATGTTCCTTCAGTTGTATTATACAATATGTCTGTGTTGTCTATATATATATACATCTGTACACTTGACAGCAAGTCTCCTCTGAAACAAATGTATTATTTTTGGCTGTACTAACAAAGTGTAAGATATCTAGTAGACTACTTTAGCTCTTGTGATACTAATACCTATTTTGCTACATAATTTCTGTTTAAATTTTTAGCTTGTGGATAGAGTATTGATGTGTATTTTTTTATCATGGTGCTCATTCCAATGCTCCTCCAATCTCTCTGATAAGCTTCTGGCAGTTTCATCAATGTATGCCATGGTTGAAATTTTACATTTTCCTCTTTAATTTGAAGAATGGTTTTTTCATTGTCTTTTGTTACACGTTTCATTAAAAATAGGAGTCACAAAAGTATACATGTAGAAAAAAAACATGAATAGATGTGCTTCATGAGGACACAATTTGGATTATAAACCTTTATATTTACTAATTATGCATGTACGTATGTGTAGATGGGTATATATGTATTGTTTGTGTGTGTGTGTATGTGAGTGTGTTAGTGTCATTGTCATACATATGGTGTCCTTTTTTCCAATCTGTGATAACATGCCAAGCCATGGAGAAATATTACCTTACTTGGAAACAGGTGAGGGTTAGCAAGAGACCTCGGCAGAATTTGAACTCAGAACATAAAGACAGATGAAATACTGCTAAGCATTTTGCCTAGAGTGCTAACAATTCTGCCAACTTACCACCTTACAGCGTATATACATATTAATACATATATTGCTACTTGAAATCGGTGTCGTGTGAATAGCACCCATGCTGGGGGCATGTAAAAAAGACCCATTATACTCTTGGATTGATTGGCATTAGGAAGGGCATCCAGCTGTAGACAACTACGCCAAATCAAACTGGAACCTGGTGCAGCTCTCCAGCTTACCAGTTCCAATCAAACCCTCTAACCCATTCCAGCATGGAAAGCAGACGTTAAATGACGATGATGATGGTGTTAATGACTGCTACCTAGAATGTGAGTCAACAAATAAATCCAGAGGTTGTTTTAGGATTTCAAAGTAAAATTAAATGAAAATAACTTGGAAAACAATGGATTTTTTAATTTTTTATTTCCCTTGAAAAGTCATTCATGTTGAAAAAAATTATTTGTATTTCAACAGTTTTTCACTGAAAAGCTAAAATAAGACTTGACAGAGAAATTCAAGGGTTGTTTTTGAGGATTTCAAAGTAAAGTTAAGAGAAAATAACTTGAACAATAAATTCTTATTTTCGTTATTTCCATTGAAGAATCACGTGAATTGTAAAAAGTTGCTTGTTTTCCGATAGACTTCTTTAGGTAAAACACTCAAATATGATGTTTTTACATTTGGTTTGCCTGATTTTTGATGTGAACTCAAGTGTTGGAGGATACTTTAATATATCTCAGGAGAATCATCAAGCAAATAATAAACACACACACCAGTTTTATTTCACTTCTTTTATCATTATTAGCCAGTTGGTTAACCATTCAACCAATTAACTAATTAATTATTTGATTAAGTTGACATCAATGTATGATGTGGCGGAGAGTGAGAAAGAGAAAATATATATATATATATATTATATATACAAAAAAAAAAAACTTGAAGAGAAATACATACTGTCAAAGAACTTGAAAAGTGTTTGAAAATTTTTCCAGGAGTGGCTGTGGGGTAAGTAGCTTGCTTACCAACCACATGATTCCGGGTTCAGTCCCACTGCATGGCACCTTGGGCAAGTGTCTTCTACTATAGCCTCAGGCCGACCAAAGCCTTGTGAGTGGATTTGGTAGACGGAAACTGAAAGAAGCCCATCATATATATGTATATATATATATATTTGTATGTATGTGTGTGTGTATTTGTTTGTGTGTCTGTGTTTGTCCTCCCCCCAACATCGCTTGACAACCGATGCTGGTGTGTTTACATCCCCGTAACTTAGCGGTTCTGCAAAAGAGACCAATAGAATAAGAACTAGGCTTACAAAGAATAAGTCCTGGGGTCGATTTGTTCAACTAAAGGTGGTGCTCCAGCACGGTTGCAGTCAAATGACTGAAACAAGTAAAAGAGTAAAAGAGTAAAGATGGCAAATAAATCACACATGGCCTGATTCTCTGCTGGTTACAATGGCAAAAGTTCCAGGTGATCTGATCAACGAACTACCTGCTTGTGAAATTAATGTACATATGGCTGAGTACTCCACAGACATGTGTACCCTTAATGAGATTCAGCGTGACATACCAAATGTGACAATGCTGGTCCTTTGGAATAATAGGTACTACTCATTTTTGCCAGGTAAATGAACTGGAGCAATGAGAAATAAAGTGTCTTGCTCAAGAACACAACACACCACTGAGAATGGAACCTGTGACCTTATGATCGCGAGTTGAATAGCTTAACCCCTAAGCCATGTACCTCTCTTAAAAAAAGTGGTTCTCTGTTGGTTACAGTGATATACATTCCATTGATACAATCAATCGAACTTGAAATTGATGTGCAAGTGGCCGAGCACTCTACAGACACAGATATCCTTAACTGGCAGTATTGCCCGGCGTTGATCGGGTTTGTTTCAACCCTTTAGGATTGGAATTTTTGAAAAGTAAAAATTTTGCATTATGTAGCTTGTTATTCTCTTTAAGTGAACATTTTTCTGGTTGAAATACACCGAAAAATAGCGACACAGCAGACAAAAAATCGTAAAAAATAGGGATTTTCATAGAAAAAAAGCACCTTTTTGATGTAAATAAATTTTGGTCTTAACATGGTCTGATTTGAAATTTTTCTTCTACGGAATGAAGAGCAAGCCTTTTTCTATCATACTCTCAATTTTGGTGAACTTGTGCTGCAGGGTCTCGGAGGAGATAGTGTTAGTTGAAGCCTACCAAACCAGCTACACACAGACAACTTCAGCTTTATATATATATATGTAGATCTCAGGAGAATTCAACATGACATAATACATGTGACAAGGCTGGCCCTTTAAAATACAGATACTATTCATTTCTGCCAGCTGAATGAACTGGAGCAGGGGTCACCAAACGTTTTTCCCAGCGAACCAGATAACTGAGAGAATGATGAGCGTGGGCTGCATAACCGCTTTGTCCAATACAATACAATGAATACACAAACAATAAAGACAATCAACATATTTATTTATCAAAAAGTTTTCGAAGAAGGTGACGGTAGCAAAAGATAGTTATACCTCATCCAATGCGCATATAATCAAATCTCACAAACTAAGCAGCAAAAAAGGTTGGTGAGATTTGTGAAACTGGTGTTTAGTTTTTAGGATATCATTAATATTTGCTTTGGAATTGCTGCATCCAACCAAGAGAATTGCTTTCAAATGTTTATCAATCAGCCTAGTTCGATGTGCTGACTTCACATTCTTCATTATGGAAAAACGTTTGCTCACAGACATAAGTTGTTCCAAACACTGGTACTATACCAGAAGCAAATGTGGGTACTTACACAAAAGGTACAGAGCAGCAGCGGGTCGGATAAATTGACCTCAGAGACCAGATCCGGCCTGCGGGCTGTAGTTTAGTGACTGGAGTAACAAGAAATAAAGCGTCTTGCTCAAGGACACAACACACCACTGGGAATGGAACCCATGTCCTTACGATCACAATCCATACTTCCTAACCACTAAACCAAGTGCCTTCTCATCATACATGCAGGAATACAAATTATGAAGAATATGCCTATTTGCTTATAGCAAAATTTCTAAGTTTGAAATTAATTGGTTTTTAAAAGGGCTATCATCGTGCTTATTTAGATTCTTGTGAAATCCAAGCCTCCTGGAATCTGTCCAGAGACATGCAACCAAACGCATACCCTCCATCAGACACCTACCATATTCTGAGCGCCTTGTTTCCCTGGGCATGGATTCACTGAAGCTCCGGCGTCTGGCGACGGACTTGGTAAACACCCACAAAGTTATCAACCACCTCACCAACAACAACACTGAACACCTTTTTGATCTCCATGTGTCTAACACACGTGGACATGCCTACAAAGTCAGAAAACAACACAGCTCCCATGACTTTCGGAAACATTTCTTCACGCTCAGAGCTGCTGAAGCATGGAATAAACTGCCTGCGTCAGTTGTTGACTGCCATGGCATTGCATCCTTTAAGGCCCTCATGCTTTCCGAAATCCGCCAAAACTACACCTGATTATATATACACTTTAGATGAGTTGTAGTGCACCTGAGCACTGTACACAATTATTATTATTATTATTATTATTAAGAATTGTTTAAAATGCAATTCTGTGATTTTGATTGGTTCAAATTTGTAGAATTGCTATCTTTTAGTAGACTTCACTTGCCTTTCTATGATTGAGGCTGTTCACTTGATCTCCCCATCAGAATTCATTTTGCCACATTAAATGTTTTAGCTTCTTTTCCCAGTGTGTTTTATAGCCAGTCAGTATACATACATGCATACATACATGCATACATACAACCATACATACAAGCATACATACATACATACACACCAGCATACATACATACATACATACATACATACATACATACATACATACATACATACGTACATACATGCATACAAACATACATACATACAACCATACACACAAGCATGCATACAAACATACATACATACATACAGACAGACAGACAGACAGACATACTTACATACATACATACATACAAACATACGAGCATACATACCAACATACATACATACATACATACAAACATATATACATGCATACATACAAACATACATACAAACATACATACAAACATACGAGCATACATACATACCAACATACATACATACATATATACATACATACATACATGCTTACATACATGCAAACATATATACTTACATACATGCATACATACATGCAAACATATATACTTACATACATGCATACATACATACAACCATACAAGCATACAAACATGCATACATACTTACATACATACATATACATACACATACACACATACATACATAAATATACATACACATATACAAACATACACACACATACATACGTACACACATACACACATACATACATACATACATACATACATACATACATACATACATACATACATACATACATGCATACATACGTATACATAATTTTATGGCTGATTTAGTGAAATTATCCATCTACCTATCTCTAAACACACACACACATAAATTCCATCACTATAGCATTTGATATATACACGATACAAATAAAACATTTGTTACAATGATATAAAAACAAAATTTTGTTATAAAATTTTAAAAACAAGAGATAACAATGATATACACACTTCATTATTATACTAAAACTACAAAACTGTGCAATAAAATTTATTAATGATTAATTCATAAACAAAATATAAAGTTGAATAATGCTTAAATCCTTTAAAAACATTATATATAAACATTACATATTTTGTATATCATTTAAGTTGGTCTTTATGCTACTTCCGAGTTGAATAGCTCATTTGACAATAAGTCCTTTCAACAAAAAGTTCATTTGGCAACCATTTGCCCATGCAAGACAATGAAATATAAGTGGGAAAAACAAACAAATGGTGATTGAACTTCGTTTGGAATGGATAGAAAATAAAAACTAATTTGAAATGGTTTGTGAATTGAGCAGAATATTTTAAATGAAGTGTAATACGTAATGTGACTGGGTTTGGTAGGAATGATGTCAGTTTGGTGGGAAAGAAAACCAGAAGTTTGCTGACGAAAATATTAAAACAAATTATATTAATTAACAAATTTGTGTGTGTGTGTGTGTGAGTTTGTTTGCACCCGTGTATATATGTAAAGAGAAAGATGTAGGCATGGTTATGTGGTAAGAAGTCTTCTGCTACAGCCTTGGTCCGACCAAAGTCTTGTGAATGGATTTGGTAGATGGAAACTGGAAGAAGCCTGTGTCAGCATGTGCCTCCTAACGACAATGTAAATTTCATATAATTAAGATACCCTTAGCCTGAAGAGTAAGCCTGTGGCATACACCTCACTTGGATGCTTGCCACTTCTGAGGTTTGGCTTGTTATGAAACATATGTAACTCGGATTTTATCCACTCCATTCTTTAACTCTTGTGTGTGTGAGTGTGTGTATGTGTGTGTGGGTGTGAGAGAGAGAGTATGTCTGTGTGTGTGTGCCTCTGTGTGTGTGTGTTTCTGTGTGTATGCACCTGTGTGTGTGTGTTTGTGTGCCTCTGTATGTGTGTTGTGTTTCTGTGTGTGTGCATCTGTGTCTGTGTGTGTGTATTTCTGTGTGTGTGAGTGCATATATACAAAGTATGGGATTTACTTCACAGGTGATCTAAACGATTAGGTACACTAGGTAAGTACTGTTACAGATTACTAGGGCTCCAAGGTTATAGCGGAGATGGTAGTTATGGAGCCATTGCAGATTTCTGATGCAGTGGATATATGATTGTCCTCTTTAACAATTATATATATATATATATATAATAGCCTTGTTTGTCTCGTGTGGATATGGTTAACACTAGGTTGGACCTGCTGAAGAAAATCAAACCTTGTGAGTTCTTCATGACTCGCTAAAAGATGATTAGAAACCAATTGGTCCAGGATACTAGATGGTAAATGTTTTTCATTTCCAAATTTATTCCTGTCGAATTTTATCCCAAATTTTTTGTGGTTATAGAACTTAGCTGTTCTTTCTAGAGCATAGAATCCCTATAAGTGGATTCTCTATGTGTTTAAATATACACTATAGCATATGACTATTATATAGTCTTTTTGACTAAAATTTTTTACGTGTTAGACCACTGGAAATGTAAATTTTAATTGAATGTTTTTAATTTTAATTAAATTCCATTTCCCTTTGATATGATTTTATATATATATATATATATATAGATATATATATCGGAGTAAACACATAAAAGTGAAACAAGGTGGAAAAAAGAGTACTCAAATACCAGTGGTAGAGTAATATACTTTATTCAAAGCAGCAGAAAATTCAACAAAACCTGTTACTCTGAGTTTCCCGTTGCCGTTCGTCGGACAGTTTTTGCTAGAATGGAACCGATATGTGGATTCTATCCAGACTATTGTAAACGCTACACCTTTTTTTTTAAAGGTGTAGTGTTTACAATAGTCTGGATAGAATCCACATATCGGTTCCATTCTAGCAAAAACTGTCCGACGAACAGCAACGGGAAACTCAGAGTAACAGGTTTTGTTGAATTTTCTGCTGCTTTGAATAAAGTATATATATATATACATATATATATATATATATATATAAAATAATGTTTGTATGTGTGTGTGTATGTGTGCCTGTGTTTATCTCCTACCACAACTTGATAACCAGTATTAGTGTTTTTATGTTCTCATAATATTAGCAGTTCAGCAAAAGAGATTGATAGACTAAGTAGCAGATTTAAAAATAAAAACAAAAAAAGTACTGAGGTTGATTTATTTGATTAAAAATGTCTTCAAGGCAGTGCCCCAGCATGGCCATCGTCCAATGACTGAAACAAGTAAAAGATAAAAGATATATATGTGTGTGTGAGTGTGTGTGTATATATATATATATATCTATATATGTATATGTTTTTTACGTGACACCAGCACTGGCAGGATCACTAATTCGTTGGTGACCCTGCCATTGCTGGTGCCACTTAAAAAGCATCCATTCCACTCTGTGAAGTGGTCGGCATCTGGAAGGGCATCCAGCTGTAAAAACCATGCCAAAACTGACCTTGCCTGTGCTTGTGCCACGTAAAAAGCACTCAGCCCACTCTGCAGTGGGGTTGGCATCTGGAAGGGCATCTGGCTGTAAAAATCCTGTCAAAACTAACACAGAATTATGGTGCAGTCTTCTGCCTGTCTAGCTCCGATCAAACCGTCCAATCCATGCCAGCATGGAAGGCAGACATTAGATGATGTTGATGATAATATGGACATATATACAAATGTGAATATATATATATATATATATAGTTGAAATTTACAGAGAAACAAAAGATGAAGATAGCTGTATAAACAACAAGCAGGTGTATTTGTTTAATGCTCGGGAAGGTGAGAAAGTCTTTTACATTTCAGGCCTATGCTCTTCAACAGGAAATAAACAGAGAAAGGAAATAATTGAGGAAATAAACAGTGAGAGAGTAAGAAAGACTTTTGGAGTTAGTGGTCAATCATATATATGGTATTTGCATTTGTATTTGTGTACCATTTCTCCATTTTTTTCCATCCTTGTTTTCATATACATTTGCTGCTTTCTTCCAAGGAATCTAGTGTTCTTAGCTTAGTTTTTCCTTGGAACTGGCCAGATTGGAGCAATCTTGAGTATAACCAGCCGAAACTGCAAAGATAATCTGGAACTCGACTGAAGAAAGAAAGCTCCAAATGACCCATGTTTGTTTTTTTTTTATCCTGCTTTTGTATCATCTGTCTGGATGTTTTGCGTTCTTGTCTCATTTTTATATTCCTTTTTGTATAGATATATATACATACATATATTACATACATATATATATATATATACATATATATATATATATATATACACTCACACACACACATATATATATACATATATATACACACATATATATATATATACATATATATATAAATATATATGTATACATACATATATATACATACATTTATATGTGTATATACACACACACACACACACACACACACATATATGTATATTAAAGGTATTAGGGTAGCTGATATTTTTCTTTTTCTTTCTTTTTTTTCTTTCCCCTATTCTCTCTCTCTTCCAAGGTGGAATTTGAGAGGTTGAGATGTACTTTTAAATTAGATTGTTATCTTAGTTTCGTTGTTGTTGTTGCTGTTGTTGTTGTTTTGTGTTCCTACACCCTTGCATGTAAACAGTGCAGTCCCTTCAACCTTTTTATTCATTCATTTGTTTGTTTGTTTGTTTATTTATTTATGTCTATATCCTTTGATTTGTTTGTTTGTTTGTTTGTTTCCTTTCCAAGATTTTTTCCCTTTCTCCTTCTTCCTCTCTTCCTTTCTTCCTTTCTTTGGTGAGGGTAATAGTAATAGCAGCAGTGGTGGTGGTGGTGGTGGTGTGGTGGTGGTGGTGGCAGTGTTGTTATTGTTGCTGTTGGTGGTTGCGGTGGTGCTGGTAGTGGTAGTGTTGTTATTGTTGTTGTTGCTGGTGGTTGTGGTGGCGGTGGTCGTATTGTTGTTGTTGTTGTTGGTGGTGGTGGTCTTGTTCTTGTTGTCGTTGTTGTTGTTGTTATGGTAGTGGTAGTGGTAGTGGTATAGATTGTGTAGGTGGTAGTAATGGTAGTGGTGTTGACAGAAATGAGAAAAAAGAGGAGAAAAATTTGGTGCAACTAAAGAATAGACATTTATATGCTTATATATGTACAACAATGCATGCACACATACAAACATATGCACCTACACATGCAATACGTGCACTGAGGTCGACTTTGCCTTTTATCCTTTTGGGATCAATAAATTAAGTACCAGTTGCATTCTGGGGTCGATCTAATTGACTGGCTCCCTCCCCCAAAATTTCAAGCCTTGTGCCTAGAGTAGAAAAGAATATACACATATGTGAGACCCCCTTCGGTCATGACTGACCATGGGATTGCACGTAGAAAGTTACCCTCCAAAGCACAAGTCCGGTTAAGGTTGTTTATGGAAGACCAGCAGTTGCTCATGCCTCCAAGACTCCCCTCTCCATGCCACCGATGTTATCCAAGGGAAAGGCAATGGCCAATACAGCTTGGCACCTGTGACATCACAGCTCATGTATTAACGTGCAAGTGGCTGAGCACTCCACGGACACGTGTCCCCTTAACGTAGTTCTCGGGGAGATTCAGCATGACACAGGGTGTGGCAAGGCTGGCCTTTTGAAATACAGGTACAACAGAAACAGGAAGTAAGAGTGAGAGAAAGTTGTGGTGAAAGAGTACAGCAGGATTCACCACCACCCTCTGTCAGAGCCTCGTGGAGCTTTAAGTGTTTTTGCTCAATAAACACTCACAATGCCCGGTCTGGGAATCAAAACCACGATCCTACAACCGCAAGTCCTCTGCCCTAACCACTGGGCCATTGCGCCTCCACATATGTATACACATTTAAACCTGCCATATCTGGCTCAAATATTCTGTTTTATGTTCAAACTAACCAGATCTGGCCTCTCACTCCAACCCTACAATATCATCTTAAAAATTAACAGTTATCTTGTCAAAACCTCAAAGCTATGAGATAATGCATGATTAACTCAAAATGTGAATAAATAAGTCTTACATTCGACAGAATAATCTGAATGCTAAAGGGTTAAACTAGCCATATCCAACTGAAATGTCCTACCTGTTTTATCCTTAAACTGGCCAGATTTGACCTCTCACACTAACCCTACAAAATCAAATAAAATTAACAGATATCTCGTCAAAATCTCAAATCTGTCTACCTAATCCACTCCCAAGGCTTTGATCAGCCTGAGGTTATAACAGAAGACATTTGTGCAAGGTGCCATGCAGTGGGGTTGAACCCAGAACCCAGAACCATGTTGGTTGGGAAGCAAACTTCTTATCACATAACCATGCAGAGCTTCTCTCAGTTTCCATCTATCAAATCTACTCACAAGGTCTTGGTTGGGGAAGCAAGCTTCTTACCACACAACCATTTTGTAAAATATCTGCTATTTTACAAGTATTCGAATTCTGATAACTTGCTTTGTTTTTTTTCTTTTATTCTGTCAGGATGGTCACAGCTGGAATACCTTTAATATAATAGGTTTGTTGAGTCAGGATTGACCTAGGGATGAACAAAAATGACTCTAGCAGAAAAGAGTAAAAAACATAAAAATTTAAAAAATAATAATTAAGCCATAAATTTCAAAAGATAACAGTGGCAATGGTGGTGTGACGGAGCGGAGGGGTGGGGAAGGGGTAAACCCCCACAAACAAGTAATCTCATCTGAAGACAGGAAGCAGGCTTTTACTTCCTTATCAAAGAATTTAGCTACAAGCTATGTAAGAAATGTTGCTAGTCATGGCATTAGAAGGCACCTGAAAGAAATTGGATACTTTGGAGGGATTTTAAACCCTGCATTCTTTCTTCTAAAACAGACCCAATTATCAGAAAGAAAAAAACAAAATCCCCCCCCCCCGCTTTTCCCCAAAATATTGTTTATACAAAACAGTCACTTTGTCTCTACACTGCAACAGACCTCAGTTTCTTCCAAAATGTTATTTTTTTTTTAAAGCCATCTGAGACGATTCTGTGAGAGGTCGGAGGAAGATGCTCGTCAGCCAGTAAGAAGTTTTAAAAGTAGTAATGGCTGTGTGGGTAGGAAGCTTGTTTTGTAATCCTTTGGCTGTGGGTTCAGACCCATTACGCAGTGCCTGGGGCAAGTAAGTGTCTTCTATAGTCCTAGGCCAACCAATAATTGGTTGATGGAATTTGTGTGGAAACCCCTCATGTATGTGTGTATATACATATTTATATATGTGTGTGTATATATGTGTATATATATATATATATATATATATATATATATGTGTGTGTGTGTGTGTGTGTGTGTGTGAGTGTGTGTGTATGTATAGGATTGGAAGGATGGTTTCCCTTTGTAAATACTGATAGGGCACAGAAAGTGTGTCAATAGCCAGCTGGAGGAGGTGTCCTCCTGGGACTACAAGCTACAGTAGCATCCATCCTTAAGGGTTAGCCACATTTAAGTAGCAAATATACTTCACAATATATATATATATATAGGTGCAGGAATTGCTATGTGGTAAGTAGCTTGCTTACCAACCAAATAGTTCTGGGTTCAGTCCCACTGTGTGGTATCATGGGCAAGTGTCTTCTACTATAGCCTTGGGCCGAACAAAGCCTTGTGAGTGGATTTGGTAGACGGAAACTGAAAGAAGCCTGTTGTATGTGTGTGTGTATGTGTGTGCATTTGTGCGTGTTTCTGGTTCTGTCCCCCCACCATCGCTTGACAACTGATGTTGGTGTGTTTACATCCTCGTAACTTAGCAGTTTGACAAAAGAGACCTATAGAATAAGTACTAGGCTTACAAAGAACAAGTCCTGGGTTCGATTTGCTCCAGTAAAGGCGGTGCTCCAGCATGGCCGCAGTCAAATGACTGAAACAAGTAAAAGAGTAAAAGAGTAAATAAAAGAATAAAAGAATATATAAGTATTCTTTTATTCTTTTACTTGTTTCAGTTATTTGACTGCAGCCATGCTGGGGCACTTCCTTGAAGGATTTTTGTCAAATATATTCACCCCAGGACTTATTTTTAAAGCCTAATCCTTATTCTATTGGTCTCTTTTGCCAAGCCACTAATTTATGTGGACATAAACACAACAACACCGGTTTTCAAGGGATGATGGATGTTTGTACATATTTGGGGACACGGCAAGCCATCAGTTTGTTCAATGTGTTCACCATCTGATCCTGGCAGAAATTTTTCTCTTCTGAGAAAAACTAAAGCATGTTCGGTTGGAGGGGGATGCTTGAGTTCGTTCAAAAATCTTCTTAGCATGGTCTTTCCTCTTGTATTAAGTGGCTTGGGTAAAAAATTATCCCTTTCTCACCTTGTATGAGGAATACTGAATGTCTTCATGCACTGACTACCTGATAAGGAACTCAGACACTCCTATGTCCCTGGCAATGGACCTGATTGACTTGGAGGGATCGTTGTCAATCATGGCCGGGATCTCACCAACAAAACCAGAAGTTCTTTCCTCATCAGAAGTTGGCATACCAAGTTGGCATACCATCCAAGTTGGCATACCATCATAACCACCATTAGATTCATCCAACTCTTCCCAAATCCTCTGCACTATCCTCAGATTGACACCCAAACACTCTGAAATGTTTGTATTGCAGCTTCTGGCACAAATACCAAGCAGTACAGCATGTTGTTTCCAAATTTCTGGCAGAGTGAATTGCATCATGGTCCTGTTTTTCTCACAGACAGTGCCCAACTAACCCTACTATACTGTGTAGTAAAAAAAATCAAAAACAAACAATGTACATGCGCAAAATTAAACAGCAACAATTTGCCCATCACACCCTGAATATGTATATATACATATACATACATATATATCATCATCATCATTGTTTAATGTCTGCTTTCCATGCTAGCATGGGTTGAGACGATTTTACTGAGGATTGGTGAGCCAGATGGCTGCACCAGGCTCCAGTCTGATCTGGCAGAATTTCTACAGCTGGATGCCCTTCCTAATGCCAACCACTCCGAGAGTGTAGTGGGTGCTTTTACATGCCACCGGCACGAGGGCCAGTTAGGCGGTACTGGCAACGGCCACACTCAAATGGCCGTTTTTTACACGGCACCTGCACAGGAGTCAGTCCAGCAGCACTGGCAACGACCTCACTCGAATGTTTTTTCACGTGCCGGTAAGGCGACGCAGGTAACAATCATGCTCGAATGGTGCTTTTTACATGCCACCGGCACAGAAGCCAGTTAACTGCTCTGGCAACGATCAAGCTCAGATGGTGCTCCTAGCACTCCACTAGCATGGATGCCAGTCATCAAATTTGATTTCGATATATGTGTGCATATGTGTGTGTGTGTGTAGGTATGTTTGCATGTTTGTGCTTGTGTTTGTCCCCTCCACCCCCTTGTCCAGACTATCTGCTGTTTGACTTGAGAAAACACAATTGTTTAGAGGATAAATATATTTATGATGACGATGCATCTGCTTATTTTATCAAACGAGATGAAATGCATCTACAAAAATCATGTAACTGAGAACTTGCTTTGGACTGGGCAGTCTACAGACATGATGATGTCTATTATGCATTTACGGCAGGTCATTAAGTTGAAGCTGAATCGAAGAAATTTGGAACCAAAGAATTCTTTATTCAGAAAGAATGGTAGAAATTAGAATAGAAATCACAGAGGAAAGCTTTGCAAACGGCATGATTAAAATGTCTAAGAAATGACTAAGATAATGAAATTAGTAACTGGGATTATTAAATTTCGTTTGTGAATAAATATAAACTTGATAAAAGAATGTATTTGAATACAATGGAATTAAATTTTGTAAAGTGGGGGGACCAGCCACTGATTGAACTCATGAACATAAATCACAGTTTTAAAATGTTTGAGAATTGAATAAATTTCAGTAAATAAGCACAGGTGAGGCTGTGGGATTTAGAAGCTAGTTTTCGAACCGTGTGGTCTTGGGTTCAATCTCATTGCATGGCACCTTGGGCAAAAATCTACTTATAGCCCGGGGCTGACCTAATACTGTGAGTGGAAAGAAACACATCCATTTCTTTCTATCTATCTATCTATCTATCTATCTATCTATCTATCTATCAATCTAACTTTCTATCTATTTATCTATCTATCTATCTATCTATCTATCCATCTATCTATCTATCTATTTATCTATCTATCTATCTATCTATCTATCTATCTATTTGTATGTATGTATGTATGTATGTATGTATGTATGTATATGTGTGTATGAGTTTGTGTGTATCCTTTTTTGACATCATGTGATGGTTGTAAATGAGCAACACCACTATACAAGTGAGGTTGTTTGCTTCTAGTCTTCCATGGAAAACATGTCTGGCCTTGGGAAAATATTACCATGCTTGGGAACAGAGTTGACAGCAGGAAGGAGATCCAGCCACAGAAAAATCTGTGTCAACAAATTCCAGCTGACCCATGCAAGTATGGAAGAGTGACTGTTAAATGATGATGATGATGATGATGATGATGATGATGACGACGACGACGACGACGATGACGATGATGATAATGATGATAATTACATTTTAACAGAAATAAACATTATATATATATATATATATTCATCATCATCATCATCATTGTTTAACGTCTGTTTTCCATGCTAGCATGGGTTGGACGGGATATTATTAGATATATATATTCTTTTATTCTTTCAATCATTTGTCTGCAGCCATGCTAGAGCACCACCTTAGAAGGATTTTAGTGGAACAATTCAACCCCGAAACGTATTCTTTGTAAGCCTAATATTTATTCTATCAGTTTTTTTGTTGAACTGCTAAGTTACAGGAACGTAAACACACCAACATTGGTTATCAAGCAATGGCGGGGGAAACAAACATAGGCACAAAGACACACACACACATAAATATATACACACAAACACACACACATATATATATATATAAATACAGTGTACATTTAAACACATAAGAAGTAGCCATCATAGGACTACCTGCACGCTAGAGAGGACAGTTAAATTCCGAACCACTATTAGAGATAAAATATTGAAGGGAATGAAAAATAAAAATATTTACCATCTAACTCCTGGACCAATGGTTTCAGACTTTCTTTAGCAAATAAAATAATTTGCTAGGTGAAGCCTTCTTCAGCAGATACACCTTAGATTAGATATATATATACACGAGGCAATCCAGTATATGCTCCATGCTTATACATTCTAATATTTCAAGTCTCTCGTGCAAGTGCAGCTCCTTGTCGGCAGTAAATAATTATGCTGGCTTTTTCATTTCGAAAATTATACAAAAAATTATTTACATGAATAATATATAGTCTATTGACAAAATGTTTACATGCTAGGCCGCTGGTAATGGAAATTTCTAATATTTCAGATTACCCTTTGATATTATTAATTATATATATAGATAATATATATATATGCATGGACGCTAAACGACGTTGATGATGATGATGATGTATACATACATATGTACATACTTACATATATATGTATATATACATGAATATATGGGTACAGGATGTCAAAAAAACATGAACAAAACGAAAAATGAGAGCATAAAAAAACAAAAATATGGAAAACGAACATCTTCAAAACAATGAATGAAACAAATAGAAAATCAAGACCGGCAACATAAAGAACAATCCCTTCATCATTTGTCTCCTGTTTTCGAAACAACAGGCTTCTTTCAGTTTCTTATTTCTTTATTGCCCACTAGGGGCTAAACACAGAGAGGACAAACAAGGACACACAAACGGATTAAGTCGATTTTATTGACCCCAGTGCATAACTGGTACTTAATTTATCGACCTCGAAAGGATAAAAACCAAAATCGACCTCGGCAGAATTTGAACTCAGAACATAAAGACAGACGAAACACCGCTAAGCATTTTGCCCGACGTGCTAACATTTCTGCCAGTTCGCCGCCTTTCAGTTTCTGTCTACCAAATCCTTTCACAATGCTTTGGTTGGCCTGGCGCTATAGTAGAAGGCATTTGCTCAAAGTGCCACACAGTGAGACTGAACACGGAACCATGAAACGGGGAAGCAAGCTACTTACCACGCAGCCACTCCTGCACCTATATATCATCATCATCATCATCATCATTGTTTAACATTCATCTTCTTTGTATTCATGGGTAGGATGGTTTATAGGAGCTGGCCAGGTAGAAAATGTACCCTAGGCTACTGTGTGTGTGTTTTGGCAGGGATTTTACGGCTGGATGCCCTTCCTAATGCCAACCATTCCATGTGTGTCTTTGTGTCAGTGTTTGTCCCCACTTCTGCTTGACAACCAGTGTTTTTTTACTTCCCCATAACTTAGCCATTTGGCAAAAGAGGCTAATAAAATAAGCATCAGGCTTTAAACCGTACTGGGGTCATTTCAGTCAACTAAAAAATTCTGATATCAGGATAGAGATGACTAAGGGACTGCCTAATCGTCCCCACCACCACTGCCTGACAGCTGCTGTTGGTTTGCTTACATCCTTGTGACTTAGTAGTTCAGCTAAAGGAACTGATAGAACAAGTAGCAAACTTCAGAAAATAAAAACTGGGGTTGATTTGTTTGTCTCCTTGTAACTTAGCAGTTCAGCTACAGAGACTGATAGAGCAAGTAGCAGACTATAAAGAAATATAAGTGTTGGGGTTGATTTGTTTGGCTAAAACCCTTTACAGCAGTGCTCCAGCTTGGCCTCTGTCCAGAGACTGAAACAAATAAATGCTAAAAAAAAAAGGAAGAGAATTGAACTGCTTTGAATAATGATTTCTTTTATATTTCAAAATTAAACAAGTTTAGGTTAAAAAATACTTTGAAATAGAATGTTTGGAAAGAAAATTCTAGAAGGAAAAAATTTACGATGAAAAATTCTAAGTGAAAAATTTTGCAATGGAAATTTATATTGAAGAGTTTACAATGAAAAATTTAAAATTAGATAGTTTAGCAAGGACAAAAAGTTTGAACGTAAAGTTTAAAATGAAAAATTTTGGCTTCAAAAGTTTTGAATAGAAAAAAAATTTACCATGAAAACATACATTGCAAAGTTAACAAAGAAAATTTTAAAGTTAAAATTTACAATATAAAGTTTGCAATGAGTTCTTTTTTTTCATGACAATATTACAATGGAATATTTATAACGTAAAGTTTAAAACAAAAATCAATGTGAAGTGACGTGAGAAAAGTTTACAATTTTGGCAGTGCCCCGTTCTGCTGGCAGAATCCAAAGTATGATGGCTGTGTCCCAATATGATTGCAGTGCCCTAGTATGGTTGTGGCCCACTGGCTGGAACTAGTCAAAGAATTTTTAAAGAATGAAGAAATTGCAGCAATCAATAAGTTTAAATGAAACTTTAAAACAAAAGGTGTTGGAGTGGCTGTGTCGTAAGTAGCTTGCTTACGAACCACATGGTTCCAGGTTCAGTCCCACTGTGTGGCACCTTGGGCAAGTGTCTTCTACTATAGCCTCGGGCCGACCTAAGTCTTGTGAGTGAAAGCCTGTCATATATATGTGTATATATGTATGTATGTATGTATGTATGTACATATATTATATATATATATATATATATATATATATGTATGTATGTGTATGTGTATATGTTTGTGTGTCTGTGTTTGTCCCTCAACATCGCTTGACAACCGATGGTGGTGTGTTTACATCCCCGTAACCTAGCAGTTCGGCAAAAGAGACCAATAGAATAAGTACTAAGCTTCCAAAGAATAAGTTCTGGGATCGATTTGCTTGACTAAAGGCAGTGCTCCAGCATGGCTGCAGTCAAATGACTGAAACAAGTAAAAGATAAAAAAGAAATATACATATATATATATATATATACATACATGTACATATATATACATATATATACATATATATAATATTTATATTCATATTCAATAAAAGCACACAAAACAGCAAGGATTAAAATAATAACGTGTACTTTTACTTTTAACACATTCCTGCACACTAGAATGCGAATGCCATTCAATATAGAATTTTGTCTCAGAGAACAAATTCTTCCCAATAGACTTTGTGTATAAAATCACAGCTGTAAATGACAGCTTTACTGTTTTGCATATTGGAACAGAAGTTTCTCGTTGGCTCCAAATGACCAGGTCGGCGTCTGTCAATAAGGAAGCAAATTTCTGCTGAAACATAGTGTCTCATAGTTCACTGCTGTTGCTTGGAACTTGGATGTTTCCACACGTAAAATTATAGAAGATGAAATTTATTCTTCAAGACAAAAAAAAAAAAATCCCTCAATGAATACTATTGACATTATTCTAGTGAGCAGGAATCATCATCATTATCACCACCACCACCACCACCACCACCACCATCATCAACACCATCATCACCATCATCATCACCATCATCGCCATCATCACCATCATCGCCATCCCCACCACCACCATTATCATCAGCAGCATCATAGAGGTGTCACCTGGAGTAAGCCATACCCCCACCATGATCTCGCTGTCGCCACCAAGCCCTCACCACATCCCCATCACGATTCCACCATGCCTCCACAATGCCCCCACCATGCACCCCCACACTGCCACCACACACCCCACCATGCCCTAATGCCTTGCAATACTATTGCTTTCACTTCTTTCTTAAAACTGGAACTTGTAGCTGTAGTCTGTGTCTCGCAGAGAGAAAGACTCTGATGGAATACATGATGATTAAACTTTCTCTGCTGAATCAAGAACCCATTCAGAGTTTCACAATATTCTTATTTATATGAATCATTAATATCCAGGTTAACAATAAATAGCAACTACCAGCTGAGGTTCTTTTTTAGTTTGTGTATGACTTATCACTATCTGACCACCACCACCACCACCACCCTCCTCCATCTACCTGTACAGGTCTGAGTGCTGGACCCTTTACCAGTGCCAGATCAGACAACTAAAAGTGTTCCAAATCAGATAGCTCCAAAGTATCCTTGCTCTCATGTGAAGGACAAGGTACCTCATACCAAAATCCTCTTGAGGGCTGAGATCTACAGCACAGAGGTCTGCATGTTTTGTTGTCTCCTCTACTGCACTGGCCATATGATTTGAATGCTTGGTAACAGGTTCCCAAAGACGGTCCTCTTCAATGAGATCGAGACTGAAAGCAGGTCCTGTGGGAGTCCAAAACTTTGTTTTCATGATCACCTCAAGTGGGTGCTCATTTTATTCAGTGTCCCTCCTACGTGTTTGGAGCCCCTGGCTGTTAATTTGAAGGATTGGAGGTCTGTATATGATTCTGGAGTATGATGCTCTGAAACGAAACACAGGACATGGCGTGAAGAGAGGAGGAGACATTGTCATCAACCCCACCATGACTATTGCTCAGAGTCTCTTTCAGTGCCCTTAGTGTCACTGATTCTGCTTATCTCATATCAGCCTTATCAGCCACATCCCCTCTCATGAGAAATGATGGGCTGGAGGCAGGGTCAGGTTAAGAGCCCTAGAGGCCCTAAGCACTTAAAAAAGATTTTGGTGCCCCCATATGTAATTCAAAATATTTTGTTTGTCCCTTCTTGAGCTACGCCTGGCTCATAATGGCTGGTTTCCTGGTTTCTTTGGCATATAGATTCCCCACCTGGATGGACACCAGTCCATCACAGGTGAGCTGTAAGATGCAGGAGGAAAGAGTGAGAGAAAGTTGTGGCAGAAGAGTCAGCAGAAGTTTGCCATTACCTTCTGCCAGAGTCATGTGGAGCATAGGTGCTTCGCTCATAAACACACACATCGCCTGGTCTGAGATTCGAACCCGTGATCTCTCAACCGCGAGTTCGCTGCTCTAACCACTAGGCCATGTGCCTCCACTAATTCAAAATATAAACAATACTAAACTATAAAAATTTTTCAAAATGAAACAAAAACAATAGAAAAAGGAAAAATAATGTTTTATTTTGACACTCTCTTTACTCTTTACTCTTTTACTTGTTTCAGTCATTTGACTGCGGCCATGCTGGAGCACCGCCTTTAATCGAGCAACTCGACCCCGGGACTTATTCTTTTGTAAGCCCAGTACTTATTCTATCGGTCTCTTTTGTCATAAACACACCAGCATCGGTTGTCAAGCAATGCTAGGGGGACAAACACAGACACACAAACACATACACATACATACATATATATATATATATATATATATATATATATATATACGACAGGCTTCTTTCAGTTTCCGTCTACCAAATCCAGTCACAAGGTTTTGGTCGGGCCGAGGCTATAGCAGAAGACACTTGCTCAAGCTGCCATGCAGTGGGACTGAACCCGGAATCATGTGGTTCGTAAACAAGCTACTTACCACACAGCCACTCCTGCACCTGAAAGAGTCAGCAGAAGTTCGCCATTACCTTCTATGAACACTTTGAAATTATATTTCCAATCATATAAACCAATCAAATATTACTTTAGCAAGTTTGAAGGGATTTTTGTGCTGTAAACCATTTACCATTTCTGTGGCGGCCCCTCTTTCCCTTGATGCCCTAAGCAGGTGCTTATTTTACTTAATGGTTAACCCAGCACTGGCTGGAGGCAGAGGAAGATGAATGTCTTGAATCAACGTGGCTATCACCTTTGATGGATTGTCAGAAGCAGCAAGCATGTCTGCAATATGTTCACAAAGAAACTGAAGCAAAATATTTAATTCAAAATGACCTAAATCAACTAATTTCGCTAAGTGCAGATTGTTCTTTAACCACGTGTCAGGCCTAATTGATTAAAACTATGAGCAAGAGCATCCTAGCCATGACTCTCTTGTGGTTTTGCTTCGTATAGCGAGGTATATGTTGATAATATCTTACATTTCCAAAGAATATTTAAGGGAATTTGGTTGCTATTACTAGCAAGTTCAGTGGCCATGGCACAGCTCCCTAGGCACAGGGTACTATTACCACTGCTGAGGCCCCCTTCGGTCATGCTTGACCATGGAATTGCACCTAGAAAGTTACCCTCCGAGGCACATGTCTGGGCAATGCTGTTTATGGAAGACCAGCAGTCGCCCATGCATACCAGCCTCTCCTCTCCACGTCACTGATGTCAGCCAAGGGAAAGGCAAAGGGGCCGATACAGCTTGGCACCAGTGACGTCGCAACTCATATCTACAGCTGAGTGAACTGGAGTGACGTGAAATAAAGTGTCTTGCTCAAGAACACAACACGCATCCCAGTCCAGGATTCGAACTCACAGCCTCACAATCGTAAGCTCGACGCTCTAACCACTGAGCTATGCGCCTTCGCTAACTATTACCACTAGTTAGTATATTAAAGCTGCTGTAGTAAGTGGTATCACTGTAATTATGAAGAGTGTTTTGTTAGTTTGCAGACAGCTCAGCACTTTAAATCATCAATGGTGTAGACTGATTTTTTTTCTTTTTGCGATGAGTGAAAGCGGAAAGGAAAGATATATCAAGACTACTGCCATGTTGAAAAGACAGTGAGGTAAAATGCTTAATATAAACACCAAGAGATAATGGGTAGTGGACGATCGATAAAGTGCTTGAAGCTGTCTCTTTGAGACAGCATTTTGGGGAGACCTGTAATCATCATCATCATCATCATCATCGGCAGCACCACCATGATGACGATGATCATCCCCATCAATAGCACCATCAGCAGCAGCAGCAACAGGACCATCAGCAACAGCGGCAGTGTCATCATCATCATCGTCATCATCATCATCATTATCATCCTCATCATCATTATCATCATCATCATCTTTATCGGCATCACCACCATGATGACGATGATAATCATCATCATCGACAGCAGCAACATCAGCAGCAGTGGCAGTATCATCATCATCATCACCATCCTCCTCCTCATCATCAGCATTACCACCACCACATCACCCCCACCCCTACCACCATCATTACCACCACCACCCATGTCACCACTGCCGTCATCATCATCATCCTCATCATCATCATCATCATCGGCAGCACCACCATGATGACAATGATCATCATCGTCAATAGAGGCAGCAGCAGCATCATCAACATCATCATCTTCACCCTCCTCCTCCTCATTATATTCATCACCAGCATTACCACCACCCCCATCACCATCGCCACTGCCACCATCATCACCACCACCACCCCTGCTGCCACTGCCACCACCATCATCATCATCATCATCGCTTAACATCTGTGTTCCATGCTAGCATGGATTGGACAGTTCATTTGACTGCAGCCATGCTGGTGCATTGCCTTTAGTCAAACAAATTGAGCCCAGGACCTATTCTTTTTGCCGAACTGCTAAGTTATGTGGATGTAAATACACCAACATCGGTTGTCAAGCAAGGGTGGGGGACAAACACAGACACACAAACACACACACACACATATGCATATATACGACAGGCTTCTTTCTGTTTCCATCTACCAAATCCACTCACAAGGCTTTGGTCGGCTTGGGGCTATAGTAGGAGATACTTGGCCAAGGTGTCACACAGTGGGACTGAACCCAGAACCATGAGGTTGGGAGGCAAGCTCCTTACCACACAGCCACTCCTGCACCTGTTTTAAGGAATAGACATCCAAAGGAGCATCACTGTCATACAGACAGTGCCGTTCCTTTCCTGTCTCCCATGCAAAAACATGTCTGGCCATGAGAAAATATTTCCTTGCTTGGGAGCAAGTGAGGGTTGGCAACAGGAAAGGCATTCATCATCATCATCTTCATCATCATCATCATCATTTAACTCCGCTTTCCATGCTAGCATGGGTTGGACGATTTGACTGAGGACTGGTGAACCAGATGGCTGCACCAGGCTCCAGTCTGATCTGACAGTTTCTGCAGATGCCCTTCCTAACTCCAACCACTCCGAGAGTGTAGTGGGTGCTTTTACATGCCATCGGTACGAGGGCCAGTCTGGCGGTACTGGCAACGGTCACGCTCAAAATTGTTATTTTTTACATGCCACCTGCACAGGAGTCAGTCCAGCAGCACTGGCAATGACCTCGCTCAAATGTTTTGTTCACGTGCCACCAGCACAAGTGCCAGTAAGGCGACACTGGTAATGATCACACTCAAATGGTGCTTTTTATGTGCCACCAGCTCTGGCAGTGATCCTGCTTGGATGGAGCTGTTAGCGCTCCACTGGCATGGGCACCAGTCATCGAATTTGAGAAAAAAAATCTGCTTCAACAGATCTCCTCTGACTCATGCAAACAGGGAAAAGTGGACATTAAACGATAATGATACTGATGCTGATAAGGATGATGATGATGATGATAATGATGAGGATGATAATAAAGATAATGATGAGGAGGTGGATGGTGATGATGATGAAGAAGAGAAATGGATAACATATTTTGAAAGGAATTGTAATAAAGTAGGAATTTAGATAAGATGTGTGGTGAATCACAAGATTGCCATTTTGTGAAAAAAAAAAAAGAAAAGAAATGACTATTTTATCTGACATGTGCAGTAATAAGATAACCTCCACAGAGTCGTTTGAGCAGTTGGAAATAGCAGACAAATTTCCCTCAAATGATATGCTATCACTGGAATGATATATTGGATACCATAAAACCGGGGAAAAAAAAAGAGAGAGAAAGAGAGGACAAGAATGATCACAAGAGGAGTGGAACATTGTTAATTGTATAAGCCTACCTGTTTAGGGACAACCATGGGTTAAACAACAACAACAAAAGCCTAAGCAACAACTGTCTTCTATGACTGGAGATTCTAAGCTATTTGCAGCAAGTTAATAATCTTGAAGCATAAAATGAAGGATAACCTTGAATGAAAAATTCCCTTATCAAAAGTGGTCGAATCAATAAACCGCCATTAAACATAAATTTGTTTTTCCATCTCACAAATTGTATATATCGAAGAATGAAAGGACACGTCACTCTCAGTGAAAACGGCTACTTCCCAAGGAAATCTTAAATCATTTTCGTCTCTGTTTATATGAAATGAAAACGAAGGATTCCAACCATAATGCATTAAAGGTTTGAATACAATCAGCTGAGGACTGCTGAAAGAACGAACATTAAAATTAAAACATACACTGTCAACTTTGAAGAGTTTGCTGAAGCTGTGAAAAAGCTGCATAATTGAAAGATGTTAGGAAAAGAACTAATACTTGGAGATTTTGGAGATATTTCTATGAGATGTTGATGCTGTTCACAAGGCCACACGTCTTTATATTTATAGAGTTTATAGTTGGAGAAATTGATATTGCAAATTGGCTTGCTATAAGCAAGGATAAATGTCTTGTTGTGAATAACAGAAATACTCGCTTGGTACAAAAATGAAAGGTCGCTTGCTTGTTGAAACAATCTTTTAGCTTTTACTTGCTTCAGTCATTAGCGGAATCACGTGGCTTCGTGGTCGGGGCGTTGGACTCATGATTGTAAGAGTGTGGTTTCGATTCCTGGAGCGGGTGAAGTGTTGTCTTCTTGAGCAAAACACTTCATTCCATGTTGCTCCAGACCACTCAGCTGGCAAAAGTGATTATTCATGTGAGGGAGTGGTATCTCATCCAGGGGGTGGGGGATATATACACCAAAGAAATTGAGAAACCAGCTTTATGGGAAAGATCACAGTTTTTATTTTTGTATTTCAGTCATTAGACACCGACCAAAAAGCAAAATTCATCAAAAGAAGCTGATGGCGTGTTTTTGGTGGTCTGGTGCAGGTGTGATCCATTATGATTTCATTAAACCTGCCTCATCAATCATGGCCAAAGTATACTGCAGCCAACTGGACCAAATGATATGGAAACTTACAAAAAAAACAGCCTACATCAGTCAACAGATCCACTCCTGTTTTATTGCAAGACAACGCCAGACCACACATCGCACAAATGACATTGGTGAAACTACAGGAGTTGGATTTGGAAGTTCTCCATCATCCACCATACTCACCTGATTTTGCCCCCACTGACAACCACTTCTTCCAGAATTTGGATAACTTTTTGATAGGAAAAAAATTTAATTCCGACAATGCTGTAAAACAGGCCTTCCAAGATTTTATTGACTCTAGATTGCCAGGCTTTTACAGTTCTGGGCTGGACTAGCTACCACTGAAATGGAAAAAGTGTATTGACAGTATGGGTGCATACTTTGATGAATAAAACTATTCCTTGTGTTTATAAGACATTAGCAAACTTTTTTCTTTTCTACAAATTTCATACTTGACAACTTAATAATACTTTAAGCATGATACACAGATGGTGCTTCAATTTTGTACAATTCAACACCTCTCTCCTCATCTCTTCCTGTGTGGCCTTCCTCCATAGCCCCATCTCTCTTTTCTTCAATAGCTATCATGATTCTTTACCATTCTTACCTATTTCTCCCTTTCTTTCCCCTCCTGTCATCCATTCATTTCTGCCCTTATAATACAGCATCACCCCCTACACAATTCACCTGATCCCACTTCCACTCTGTCTCTCCCTTTCTCATTAGCACCTGTCATTAATCCCTTTCCTTTCCCCTGTTCCTTACCACACTCCCTTCTCCAGCAGTGTCTGCTCTGTTACTCTTTCCTCTACTAGCCTCTTGCAACTATGAATCTGTTCCTTTTACTTTACTGTCCCTTATCACCCCCATCTAGAATCATTACACAGCTACCTCTCTTCTATTAAAACTACAGGGGCCTCAGGGTCCTTAATCTTGCAAGTTGTGTAGTGACTTTATTAGTGAGGGTGCCAATACAAAAAAAAAACCACCCAACACACTCCCTAAATTGGTTGGCATTACAAAGTGCATCCATCCATGGAAACCCTGCCAAAGGAGTCACTGGAGCATGACACAATCTTCTACCTTGTCAGATCTTGTCAAACCTTCCAATCCATGCAGCACTGGATTAACCATACAGCAAAATAAGCATGTGCTTAGGGTATCAACGGAAAGGGGAGGCACCACAGAAATGGTAAATAGTTTAAGGCACAAAAGAAATCAATCTAAATTTGGTAAAATAATATTTGGGATGCCTTATCTCTTGTATAGAAGATGCATTACATATCAGGTCATCCCATAAGTTCTGTCCGATTTTACCTTTTTTAAAATTGAATGAAATTTAATAGTATTTTAGAATGTCTAATGGAATTAAAAATTATTTTTATGCATTTGTGTACATTTAAACTAATTAAATATTATTTTACAGAAAAATAGAATTAAAATTTCCTTGATTAACACCCTTTCTAACATGGAAGTATCCAAAGAGCATTTGAGGCACATAATGCTTTATGAGTACAAAAAAGGAAACTCTGCAGCCGAAGCGACTCGAAACATACACTCAGTTTATGGGAAAGAATGCTTGAATGAAAGAACTTGCAGAAAATGGTTTGCAAAATTCAGAAGTGGAGATTTCAGCCTTGAAGAGGAAGATCGAACAGGACATCCAGTTGAGTTTGATAAGCTCCTTGAGACATTACTTGAAGAAAATCCTGCATTATCAGTTGAAGAATTGGCAATAAAGTTTAGTTCAAACCATACAACTGTTCATCGTCATCTTCAACAACTTGGAAAGCTTCCTAAACTTGGAAAATGGGTACCTCATGAATTGTTCGAAAGCAACCGCAAATTCCGAGTTGACATCTGCTCTTCTCTCCATTCTCGCGAACTCATTTCACCCTTTTTGGATAGACTTGTGACTGGTGATAAAAAATGGATCTTCTATCGAAATGTTAAATGTCGTAAACAGTGGCTTGGTAAAAGGGAAAAAGCTCAGTCTAATACATGCCAGCATAGAAAATGGATGTTAAATGATAATGATGATGGGAGCACAAAAATCTTGTAAGTGATTAGGGCCTCTATGGGTCTTAATCCAGCCCTGAACCCATGCCAGTTTGGAGGATGAACATTAAATGATGACAATGATGTATATTGGTTTAAAATTCTGGCACAAGGCCAGCAATTTCAGGGGAGGGAGTAAGTTGATTGCATCAACCCCAGTACTCAACTGATACTTATTTTATTGACCCCAAAAAGATAAAAGACAAGGCCAACCCCCAGTGGCATTTGAACTCAGAACAGAAAGATACATGAAATACTGTTAGGCATTTTGCTCAGCATGCTAATGATTCGGCCATCTCGCTGCCTTAATAACAATAATAATCCTTTCTACTGAAGGCACAAGGCCTGAAATTTGTGGGGAGGGGACTTGTCAATTACATCGACCCTAGTACTCAACTGACACTTATTTTATCCACCCCAAAAGGATGAAAGGAGGGAAGTCGATTAGATCGACTCCAGTATGCAACTGGTACTTAATTTATCAACCCCCAAAAGAATAAAAGGCAAAGTCGACCTCGGTGAAATTTGAACTTAGAACTTGAAGACAGACAAAATACCGCAAAGCATTTTGTCCAGTGTGCTAACGTTTCTTATTTCTTTATTGCCCACAAGGAGCTAAACATAGAGGGGGCAAACAAGGACAGACAAAGGGATTAAGTCAATTACATTGACCCCAGTGCATAACTGGTACTTAATTTATCAACCTCGAAAGGATGAAAGGCAAAGTTGACCTCAGTGGAATTTGAACTCAGAACGTAACGCATATGAAGTACCACTAAGCATTTCACCTGGTGTGCTAACATTTCTGCCAGCTCGCCACCTAAGAAATATTATATATTTATTTCTTTATTGCCCACATGGGGTTAAACATAGAGGGGACAAACAAGGACAGATAAAGGAATTAAGTCGATTACATCGATCCCCAGTGCATAACTGGTACTTATTTAATCAGCTCCGAAAGGATAAAAGGCAAAGTTGACCTCAGCAGAATTTGAACTCAGAACATAACGGCAGACGAAATACCGCTAAGCATTTCACCCGGCGTGCTAACGATTCGGCCAGCTCGCTGCCTTGACGATGAGGTATATTAAAATATATATGTCTATGTTGTCCATATATACACATCTGTACACTTGACAGTAAGTCTCCTCTGAAACAAATGTATTACTTTTGGTTGTAGTACTAATAAATTATAAGATATCTAGTAGACTACTTCAACCGTTGTCATACCAATACCTATTTTGCTATACTAATTTTGTTTTTATTTAATTTTTTTTTAGTTATAATTTTTTTTTCCTCTTTTTGTTATCAGCTTCACTTCTTATCTTTAATGTTAGTTCATACCAAAAATAGTATATGCCTGCTAGCACTACTATCAAATATGCAACTGAGAAGTGCTTCTTTCCCACCCCCCGCTCTATAGAACTCATAGATTCCATTTATGTAACCTTTAATTCTTCGGTTTCTAACCAAACTCTATGCTATTAACAACCAACCAGAACAGATGTGCTAGAACATTGCTGCCAAGGAAGGATGGAAAACGATAACAAAAACAGAAAATAAAATAATAAAAGAGCAAAAAAAAAGCAAGAACAAAAGAGAAAGAAAGACATGGAAATGAAAGAATACCATTTTTGTTGTTGTTATTGTTGTTGTTGTTGCTGGTTCCACCCATTATAAAACTGTAATGGTTACTTTGAAACCTTACCCTGAAACACAAAGTTTGGTTATTGTAATATTTTTTATTTTATTTTTACCGCTTTATTTTATTTCATTTTTTATTTTATTTTATTTTTCTCCAGCTGAAATAATATTTCAATATTCTTTGAAGCACCATTAACAGATGCCAACAGCCTATGAATGAAAATGTGTCCGAAAAACGACAGAAAGAACGAAAGGGAATAAATAAGAAGAAAAGAGATTTATCCATTAAAAGGACATTTTCCTGTATTTGTGTAAGGTACATGAAAGAATTGTTCCAATATTTTTGCTGACTGCTTTTCTTGAACAAGCTTTGTTCATTCAAAGCTACCCATTGACATCCAAAAGCTAAGAAGATAAAAGAATTTCACTATGAATGGATAGTTGTATATGCTTGATGGCATTCATACGCAAATGCTTCTCAGAAATCCCATTGCATATTAGTCGATCTGTTGACAGCAATGAAACCAGAGTGCGTCCTATAATTTAGGGGAAACCAGAGGTTAGCAAAGACAAACTGTGTTTTCCTTCCATTTTTCCTTTCCCTTTTTTGTTTGTTTTTTTTTTATTTGTGTGTGTGTGGGTGTTTTTAGACATTCGAAGAAGCAGAAATATATTATTGAAAATGAAAATTAAATCCGTGTCTTTTTTAGCTTTTCTTTTGCGCTTTTGGTTTTTATGTCCACCATTCAACCAGTGGAATGCCATATATTTATTGTTTTATATTAAACCCTCTTTATTGTATTTAAGGTCATAATGATAGTGAAAATGTTGGTTTGGATTAATACATTTTTCACAGAGGATGGGGGGGGATGGAGATGGGGGGGGCTTTCTCCATGCTCCTATTCCTTGTTTGGTCAAAATCCAACTCTTCTTATATAATCTCAAACAGAGTGTGTTTAACTCCAATTTTCTTACATTCTTAATTGAAAAGTCACGGGGAGCATGTCAAAGAGTTTCCCGCCATTTTCACTTCTACAAGACAGAATCATTAAACCATATCTATTTACCTCTAGTTTGCCCTTTCTTGTCTGACAACGGCTTCAGTTTTACCATTGCCTCAGTCTACCTCAATCTCTTGTTTACCATTATTATGAGTTTATATTGTTCTAAGTTTACCTTTACTTCTGGTTTATAATTACCTCTGGTTTACCATTAATTTACTTTTTGCCATGGCCACTGGTTACCATTACTTCATGATTACCTATGCTTCTGGCTTACAATTTTCTCTGGTATACCATAGCCCCTTGTTTACCACAATCCCTGGATTACCATTGTCTCTGGTGTACCATCATTCTTTCATTTCCACTAATTCCTGTTTAACATTGCCTTAGTTCTACCTCTAGTTATCATTATTCTATGTTTATCTCTGTTTCTAGTCTACCAATTATTCATGTTTACTGCTACTTCTGGTCTCTATTTCTTCTGGTTCAATATTCTTTTCTACTAAAGGCACAAGTCAACCTCGGCAGAATTTGAACTTAGAACATAAAGACAGACGAAATACCACTAAGCATTTCGTCCAGCATGCTAACATTTCTGCCAGCTTGCCACCTTAAAAAATTCTTTTCTACTCCCCAAAATTTGGGGGGAGGGGGACAGTCAATTAGATCTAACCCAGAATGCAACTGGTACTTAATTTATCCACTCCAAAAGGATGAATTTAAAGTCAACCTCGGCAGAGTTTGAACTCAGGGCATAAAGACAGATGAAATACTGCTAAGCATTTCACCCGGTGTGCTAACGTTTCTGCCAGTTTGCCACCTTAAAATATTCTTTTCTACTCAAGGCCCAAGGTCCAAAATTTTAGGGGAGGGGGGTCCAGTTAATTAGATTGACCCCAGTATGCAACTGGTACTTAATTTATTGTCCCTGAAAGAATGAAAAACAAAGTCGGCCTCGGCAGAATTTGAACTCAGAACATAAAGATAGATGAAATACCACTAAGCATTTCACACAGCGTGCTTACCTTTCTGCCAGCTCGCCGCCTTAAGTTACCGAAATATTGTAAAACTTTTGATGCAACACAATATCTAGTTCTGATTATTGTTGTGGCTGCTGTTGTTGCCGGTACTGCTGCTGCTGCTGCTGTTGTTGTTGTTGCTGCTGCTGCTGCTGTTGTTGTTGTTGCTGCTGCTGCAGCAGTTTAGCTCCAGGTAAGCTTTGAACTAAATGACAGACACTAGGCTTGGTTCACCGATTCACATCTCCAGATAAACCCTAATCCTTACCTGGATACAAATCATACTGCACACTCTAACATGCAGTGATTAATTGTATGATGCACAGTATTACTCTCAGGATGGTTTTACACTCTCGTCCACTGTCCAGTCTGTTTCTGATTGGTGTGGTGTGGTGGTGGATGAAACAATGAAAGTGTTTCTACCCTGGTCATGGCAATCAAACATATTAAATAATTAGGCGCAGACATGGATGTGTGGTAAGAAGCCTGCTTCTCAACTGCATGGTACCAGGGTTCAGTCCCACTGCATACCACCTTCAGCAAGTGTTTTCTACTACAGACTCATGCTCATCAAAGTCTTGTGAGAGGATTTGGTAGACAGAAACTGAAAGAAGCCTATTGTATGTATACATGTATGTGCATATATCTATACATGCATATATATACATATATATATATATATATATATGTGTGTGTGTATATATACATACATACATACACACACACACACATACACACACACACACATATATATATATATGTATATATGTATGTATATATGTATATATATATATATATATATATGTATGTATGTATGTATATATACACACACACACACACATACATATATAGTCCACTCAGTTGGATGGTCGGTATTAGGAAGGTCATCCAGCTGTAAAACCCCTGCCAAGACAGACAGAAGTCTGGTGCAGGATCCTGCCTGGCCAGCTCTGGTCAAACCATCCAACCCATGCCAGCATGGAAGACAGACATTAAATGATGATGATGATACACACACACACACACACACGCGCGCGTGCACATGCACACATATGTATATATCTGTATGTGTGTATCTTTGTGTCAGTGTTTTCTCCTCACCATTGCTTGACAACTGGCGTTGGTGTGTTTACATACCTCTAACTTAGCAGTTCGGCAAAAAAGACCAATACGATAAGTAGAAAGAAAAATTCCTAGAGTTGTTTTGTTCAACTAAAAGCTTTCAAGCATGGCCACAGTCCAATGACCAAAACAAGTAAAAGGTAAAAGGTATGAGATTTAAGAATTTAAACTGCTAGAAACAGCAGCTAAACTTCATTCAGACTTAGTTGTAGAGGTGGAAATGCATGGCTTAGTGGTTAAAGTGTTGCGCTCATGATCATAAGAGTGTGGTTTCAATTTCTGGATTGGGTGGTGTGTTGTGTTCTTCAGCAAAAACACTTCATTTCATGTTGCTCCGGTCCACTCAGCTTGCAAAAGTGAGTAATCATATAGTAGACTAGCATCCTATCCAGGAGGGAATATACACCTCAGAAACTGGAAACAGGCCTATGAGTCTATATTGATTCAGGAAGAAGCTTTATCCATTTTTCTTTAATTAGTAAAAGGCAATACCATTACTGTCAACTCCTTTACTTTCTTAACCCTTTTGTTACCAACCTAGCTGAAACCAGCTCTGGCTCTGAGTACAAATGTCTTGCTTTCAAAAGTTTTATGAATTAAAATCTTCCACCAAACTTAGTCACAAT
>NC_043003.1:14921459-14941459 GCF_006345805.1 Octopus sinensis
TGATTAGATTTTTGCTGGCATCATCAATCTCTGATAAAACCCTTATTTTGGTGTTTACGATTATTTTTATTCACAGTATTTACATTATTTACATTTGACGGATATTTGTCCTCCTCTTGTTTGTTGTTAACACACACATGCGCACACACACACACACACACACACACACACACCTACAGAGAATGGCCAGTAAATCAAAGTTTCATAAATAAATATTCAATTTTATTTATTCATTCCAATTATGAATGCTTTGAGTTAAAATCACCATTTTTTTTCAACGTTCATCTATTTATATATGTATTTATATATGTATATATATATATGTATATACATATATGTGTGTGTGTGTAGATAGATAGATGTATATATACATATGTATATATATGTATATAAATATATGTGTGCATATATATATGTGTATATATATATATATATATATATATATATAATATATATATATATATTATATATATATGCCCCTTTGTTCTCTCAACCTTAGATGTACAAGGATTTGATAAACTAGTCTATAAATTAAAACTGACCCCATAAAAAACAAAAAAATCAGTGACAGGCAGGGTCTGTAACAATGTATATCTTCTTGATACCTTAGTAGCTTCTATGCTGAAGTGAAGACAGAATGTTCTTTGTCTATCTCCTTAACTTCTTCGAGACTTTAGGTATAATTATACTAATGTGTCCACCTGTTCTAATTTAATTAAATTCTATATTTATATGCAGCTAAGGATTGCTCTGCCTTTTTAAATTGATGTAATGATTGCATTGTTCAATTAAATGGAGTTGCATGAAACGATCATACTGCATTACCTCTGGATATCCTTGTTGCTTATTTTGATTGTGTGTGTGTGTGTATGTGTAGCAATATGTATGTATTGTTTGTGTTTGTCCTCCATTACTGCTTGACTACTGGTGCTGGTTTGTTTACATTCCCATAACTTGGAGGTTCATCAAAAGATACCGATAGCATAAGAAAGCATCAGGCTTTAAAAAATTCAAGCATCGGGGTTGACTCACTTGACTAAACCCTTCAAGGCAGTGCTCCAGCATGGTCACCGTCCAATGACCGAAAACATGTAAAGGGTAAAAGACAAAATAAATTTTGCCCATTTCATCTTTGTTAGAAAAACTCCCAACTTCCAGGGATCCGTTTCAGATATGAGTAAAAGAAAGGGTTTTATTTATGAGGCCTGACCAATGTTTTACTAAGCAGCAAAAGTGCTCCATTGTACCAGGTAGATGTTCCAGGCTTCAAAGAGGTAGCGATAACTAGAATAACATTTGGATTTATCGGCACCACAAAGAAATCATATACATAATTTCCTTTAAGGTTAGGAATATATTCAGTGACATATTTTTTTCCCTGCTTTGGCAAAGAATTCACTGGAAATATTCCACAGAAAGGGTTGAATTGCAAAGCAACTTTGGGTGATCATAACCACATTGTTCTCACAATGAGAAATGAGTCAAATCAATGTTTTATGTGTTTATTTATCCATTTATTTTTCTGTTGATAATTTGGATGTGTTATTGTATTCCAAGAATACTAGAATGGCAGACTCAGTATAAAGAGGTTAGATTATTCGGTTGGTACAGGTGTGGCTGTGTAGTTCTGTGGTTGAGAAACTTGCTTCACAATTATGTGGTCTTGGTTTCATTCTCACTGTGTGGCACCTTCGGCAAATATCTTTTACAGTATATATTGCCCTGGATCGCCTAATGCCTTGTGGTTAAATTTAGTAGACAGAAACTAGGTGGAAGCCCATCACGCATACACACATAGTTCAAAACAAGGTGTATTAGTTTGATTCTCAGGTTAAATGGAAGAGTCCTTGACATTTCGAGCCTATGCTCTTCAACAGAAATGATAGATGAAGGAAGAAGACAAATTGAGAGAGGAAAAAAAGATATGAATGCTAAATTTGTGGGGCAGGAGTGGCTGTGTGGTAAGTAGCTTGCTTACCAACCACATGCTTCCGGGTTCAGTCCCACTGCATGGCACCTTGTGCAAGTGTCTTCTACTATAGCCTCAGGCCAACCAAAGCTTTGTGAGTGGATTTTGTAGACAGAAACTGAAAGAAGCCTGTTGTATATATGTATATGTATATATATGTGTGTCTGTGTTTGTCCCCCCAACATCGCTTTACAACCGATGCTGGTGTGTTTACGTCCCCGTAACTTAGCAGTTCAGCAAAAGAGACCGATAGAATAAGTACTAGGCTTACAAAGAATAAACCCTGGGGTCGATTTGCTCGACTAAAGGTGGTGCTCCAGCATGGCCACAGTCAAATGACTGAAACAAGTAAAGAGTATATATATATATATGGGGGGGTGTCTCTGTGTTTGTCTTACCACCCACCACTGCCACTTGACATCCAGTGTTGGTTTGCTTATATCCCCATAACTTAGGCATTTGGCAAAAGAGAATGATTGAAGAAGCACCAGATTTCTCCTTTAGTGTATGTCACATCACTTATGGATGTCGACACCGACTCAAGAACAAATTTCCCTCCAGGTTATGTGAGATGATACTGCTCATGCCACATCTGAGACAGTGCACAGTCATGTGTCCCACATGAGTTCATAGACATCTGCCATGCAGGCCTGACCACCAAGCTTGAATGCCCCTGCATGGTTACAGACAAAAAGTGCTGTGACAAGTTTGGCTTGTTTGACAAAAACAGTGTCTCACAAATTTTGCCTGTTTTTGATTATTTGGCCAATGGGCAGTAAAGATCCATGTAAAGACTTGCTTGACATATGACTGGCATAAAGGATGTTAAAGGTCATTTTGTCTGTCTAAACCAGGGGTTGCCATAGGAGGTCTGAGAGACCCCTAGGAGGAATTACAGGGACCCAATGATGGCTAAGGGGTCAAATGGGGGTTGGCGTGTGATGACCAGCTCACCTAGATGAACTGTTTGAAATACTTAATCAGTGCCATGCTCATTCCTCACATTGATGTTCCCAATTTCAATAAAAGATATTTCAATAATATGATGTGCCTCTCAAGTTTTCTAACCATGAAAACAATTTCATAAAAATTGCAAGTTCAATTCTGTATACATTATTTACATTATTTACAATTGATGGATATTTGTCCTCATCTTGTTTGTTGTTAACGCAACATTTCGGCCGATATACCCTCCAGCCTTCATCAGGTGTCTTTGGGGAAATTTCAAACCTGGGTTCTCATTCCTAAAGTATTTTTCAATGTTATTATTATTTTTATTTGGAGTTAGTATGGCATAGTGGTTAAGAGCGCAGGCTACTAACCCCAAGATTCCAAGTTTGATACCAGGCAGTGAGCTGAACAACAACAACAACAACAACAACAACAACAACAACAACAACATTGCAAAATACTTTAGGAATGAGAACCCAGGTTCGAAATTTCCCCAAAGACACCTGATGAAGGCTGGAGGGTATATCAGCCGAAATGTTATGTTAACAACAAACAAGATGAGGACAAATATCCATCAAATGTAAATAATGTACATAATTCCTCAACTCTTAAATATTGAAACTGTTTAATACTGTACACTCTTGCACTTAGTTTTAAATGCAAAATGTGTATCATCATCAATAGAATTTCTTAATTTGTCATACATATATATTTTAGCTAACATTTTAATTGCCAACATCAGTAGCCGGTACTCATTTAAGATATGGTATGGTATGGTCAGGTATCAAGATATTTTAAATGAGGAGGGTGGTCAATGTAGAAGGAGATGTGGCTAAAGGGTCGGAAAAGTTTGGTGGCCCCTGGTCTAAACTCTTCCTAGCAACACTGTGGGATAGCTGCAAGTACAATGAGTGAAATAAGTAAAAGAAAAAATATATAATTGCTTTCTAAGAATGCTAGAATAAGTCTCGGTGGAATCTTAGATCTATTTGTAGAAGATGTAATTGGTCTTTTTGACAGGTATAACATGTTTGTTGTGCTTCATGTCATAATTTATTGTAGTTTCAGGTAAAACAGCCTCAGTTGTTGTGACACATGTAGTAATTAGCACGTGCTTCATTTGTGTTAAGCTCATTTAAGAATGGTAGACTTAACCCTTTTGTTACTCTATCTCAGTTGAAATACACTACTTTAGATTCACTAAATTTCTAAAATAAGGAATTACTCTTTTACTCTTTTACTTGTTCCTGTCATTTGACTGTGGCCATGCTGGAGCACCGCCTTTAGTCGAGCAAATCGACCCCGGGACTTATTCTTTGTAAGCCTAGTACTTATTCTACCGGTCTCTTTTACCGAACCGCTAAGTTCCGGGATCGTAAACACACCAGCATTGGTTGTCAAGCAATGTTGTGGGGGGACAAACACAGACACATGAACACACACACGCATATATATATATACATATATATACGACGGTCTTCTTTCAGTTTCTGTCTACCAAATCCACTCACAAGGCTTTGATCAGCCCGAGGCTATAGTAGAAGACACTTGCCCAAGGTGCCACACAGTGTGACTGAACCCGGAACCATGTGGTTCGTAAACAATTAAGTACAATAATTTTGCTATTATTAAGCTGGTGTCTGGAACATTAATTAACAAGGTATTGTGACAGAAAGTCATCATCATCATCATCATCATCATTTAACACCCATTTTCTATGCTAGCATGAGTTGGACGATTTGATATGAGTCAGTAAGGCTTGTGTCGTTTCTACACCTGGAAGCTCTTCCTAATGCCAATCACTTCACAGAGTGTACCAGGTGCTTTTTACATGGCACAGTCATCAGGGCTTTTTACGTGGCACCATCACCAGTGCTTTTTATGGTCATAATTTAAATTATTTAAGACTAGAAAGGTTGTATCATTGAACCTAGGGTGGTCTCAGGCAGGCTGGTATTAAAACAGTTAATCCATCATCCAGGCCAATGCCATCACTTAGCCCTTGGATGCATTCAGCCGAATCCACCCTGTTGTAAATCAGGTCTTTTGTCTAAGGATAACTTTCATCTTTCTTTCCACCAGTGAAAAAAAAGGGTCATAGGCAATATCGTTTCTCATCTAAGGTGGCAAGATGGCAGAATCGTTAGCATGCCGGGCAAAATGCTTAGAGGTATTTCATCTGTCTTTACGTTATGAGTTCAAATTCCACTGAAGTCGACTTTGCCTTTCATCCTTTTGGGGTTGATAAATTAAGTACCAGTTGTATACTGGGGTCGATCTAATCGACTGGACCCCTCCCCCAAAATTTCAGGCCTTGTGCCTAGGCTAAAAAAGAAAATAATATCCTTTGTCATCTGAGTTGTTAAAATGTTGAACGGTACGTTTTGTGGTATTTGTTTTAACTCCAGCATTCTGAGTTCAAATTCCAGCAAAGACAGCTTTGTTTTTCATCCTTTTGGTATTGATAAAAAAAAATAGCACCTATCTGGGACGGTGAAATGATAGAAATGTAAAAATACCAGACTGGATGCCTTGTGGCATTTGTTCTATATCTGCTGCATTCTATAGACAAATCCTACCATGGCCTACATGGTGGGCTAACCAATTCCATTGCCTAGTTTAATGCCGCCAACTGGAACCTAAGGCACATTTAGCAGAGTCCACTCTGATACAGACATTTAGGCCAGGTCTCTGATTGATAATACTTACCTTCTTCTTCTTTCACCTCATAAGTCTTGGAGACTTTATTAGAAGCAATGGGTGCTGGCCTTCCTCTTGACTAAAAAATAAAATCATTAAAAAACTAGAAGGGGTTCTTTATCAGAGTCTATTTGTAGTTTAATCCTTTTAGCATTCAGATCATTCTATCAAATGTAACACTTATTTAAATAATAATAATAATGAAATTATTATATACAGTGCTCAGGTGCACCACAACTTGTCAAAAGTGCGTATAAAGCATATGGAGTAATGTACAAATGTCTGGGAAGTGAACAGTGTATGAGTCAGATACATGCTTGCATGTGAATGGAGGGAAGAAAATCAGGTGTAGTGTTGGCGAATCTCAGCAAGCATGGAAGTTTTGAAGGATGCAGTGCTCCGACAACTAACAACTGACGCCGGCAGTTTGTTCCATACTTCAGCAACTCTTAGCATGAAAAAATGTTTCCGAAAGTCATGGGAGCTGTGCTGTTTTCTGACTTTGTAAACATGTCCACGGGTGTTAGACAGGTGGAGTTTGAAAAGGTGCTCAGAGTTATTGTTAGTAAGATGGTTAATAATTTTATGGGTGTCTGCCAAGTCAGCTACCAGATGTCGGAGTTTCAATGTATCCATGCTCAGGGAAGTAAGGTGTTCAGAATATGGCAAATGTCTGATGGATGGTATTCATTTTGAAGAGGTGTGTCAGCAAAATTTGTAACATAGCTGATTTTTTTACTTACAGACTTGAAATTTAGTCAGTAGGTGTCTTTAAAAAACCCCCAATGATTTACAGTTATGTACTTACAATAAAAGCAGGAATAAATATTGGTGTTATATCATTTGACTGTATTGCTGTAATATTTTGAATGGCATCCTGAAGATTTTCATCATTTTTTATTACCAAAAAATACTCTTCTACATTGAATGAATTCAGAAACATCTATATCTGTTTCAGCCAAAGACATGCCACTGTTATTTTCTTCTACATTTTGGAAGTCTTCAAGTGTAAATCCTTCCTAGTCAGAATCACTACTTGTTGAAGCCATATCAGGAATTACAAGAAAAACAGCTCCACTTCAAATGATGGGAAAGAAACACAATGTTTATATTCGTATTTTGGCAGAAATGGTTTTATCTCACGTTATCTCAAGGCTACAAGATTTTGATGGTATGATTCTTTTATCTTTTATCTTTCATTTGTATCAGTCATTAGACAGTGACCATACTGGGGCACCACCTTCAGGAATTTTAGTCTAATGAATCAACCTCAGTACACTATTTTTTTAAAGTCTGATACTTATTTTATCGGTCTCTTTTGCTGAACCACTAGGTTATGAGGACATAAACAAACCAACACCAGTTGTTAAGTGGTGGTGGTGGTGGTGGTGGTGGACAAACACAAACAAAAAAACACACACATATATATTCTTTTACTCTTTTCCTTGTTTCAGTCATTTGACTGTGGCCATGCTGGAGCACTGCCTTTAGTCGAGCAAATCAACCCCAGGACTTATTCTTTGTAAGCCTAGTACTTATTCTATCAGTCTCTTTTGCTGAACCACTAAGTTACGGGGATGTAAACACACTAGCATCAGTTGTCAAGTGATGTTGGGGGGACAGACACACAGACATATCACACACATACATATATATACATCTATACGACGGGCTTCTTTTAGTTTCCGTCTACCAAATCCACTCACAAGGCCTTGGTCAGCCTGAGGCTATAGTAGAAGACACTTGCCCAAGCTGCCACACAGTGGGACTGAACCCAGAACCATGTGGTTGGTAAGCAAGCTACTTACCACACAGCCACTTGACAGGCTTCTTTTAGTTTCCCTCTCCCAAATCCATTCACAAAGCTTTGGCTGGCCCAGAGTTATAGTAGAAGACACTGGCTCAAGTTGCTACGCAGTAGGACTGAACCTGGAACCAGGCAGCTAAGAAACAAACTTCTTACCACACAGCCACACCTGTACCACACTTATTTAAATGTTTATTTTCAGAATGATACCATAAGCTGGTTATGAGAGACTGGATACGGTCAGTTTGAACATTAAACAAGAATATTTTGGCTGGATATGGTCAGTTTAAAAGCTAAAGGGTTAAGATAACAAAACGTTGAAATCAGTTTTAATATAATTCCGTACACAATTTTGGTTGTTGAGATTGCTTGGAAATTGGTCTGGAAATTCTGCTACTGCAGGACATACTTTTCTTCTTAATACATTTTGTAGTTTCTATGATTGTGTGTTATAGATTAATCAACCTGGCAGAGACCATTTCTCCATAGAATATTAGGTTATTGAAGAATGGCTGGAAATTACAAACACATCATCATCATCATCAGCAGCAGCAGCATCACTACCACTACCACCACCACCACCACCACCACCACCATCATCATAATCACCACCACCACCACCATCATCATCATCATCATCATCACCACCACCACCACCACCACCACCATCATCATCATCATCACCACCACCACCACCACCACCACCACCAGCGTCATCATCATCATCAGCACCAGCATCATCATCATCATCACCACCACCACCATCATCTTCCTCACCACCACCATCACCACCACCACCACCACCACCACCATCATCATCCTCTTCATCACCACCACCACCACCACCACCACCACCACCACCATCACCACCACCACCACATTGATGATGATGATGATAATGATGATGATGATAATGATAATGATGATGATGATGATCATCATCACAAACACCATCATCATTTAATGTCTATTTTCCATGCTGGCATGGGTTGGATGGTTTGACAGGATCTGATGAACCACACTGCTGCACACCATGCCCCATGTCAGCTTTGGCATGGCTTCTACATCTGGATGTCTTGTGAAGAACAAATTCCCAGTTGAGGTGTTTTACATATATTGATATGAAACACCTTAATTGAGAATTAAACCTGTATGACAAAAGTTGTAAGAATCTTGGTAAGCAGGACCCTTTTTTTTTTATATCACTGTATGTTGGAAGAAATTCAATATCCATGACCCTTTACAAGACCTCCAAGACTGGTTGGTAGGATAGCGGGTTACCATATTACATGTAACACATGGGATGTAAAAAGCACCTTTTGAATGTTGGGCCTCACAGAAGCAGTGACAAGTGACCAAAACCTTTGGTGATATGCTGTGCTTGAGAAGACTCATCAAGCCAAGGGAAATCATAGCTGTGGCCGATACTGGTGGCACGTAAATAGCACTCATTTCAGTCTAGCTAGTTTCAGTCTAACCATCTAACTCATGCCAACACGGAAAGCAGATGCCAAATGATGATGACGACGACAATGAGGATTTCTGTTGAAAACATTATCATCCTGTCACACTGCTTGTACAGTTTCCCCTCGCTCTCTTTTGGTGTCAATTTCTTATTTCTTTTTTGCCCACAAGGGGCTAAACATAGAGGGGACAAACAAGGACAGACAAATGGATTAAGTCGATTACATCAACTCCAGTACGTAACTGGTACTTAATTTATCGACCCCGAAAGGATGAAAGGCAAAGTTGACCTTGGTGGAATTTGAACTCAGAACGTAATGGCAGACGAAATAACGCTAAGCATTTTGCCCGGCGTGCTAATGTTTCTGCCAGCTCTCCACCTTTGCCGTCAATTTCTATCGTTCATTTGAATTGGGAGCTTGAGTCATACATAGTGACTCTTTCATCCATAGGGATGTGCAGCAGTTTCTCTCCCTCGGAATGTGGAGCAGTTTCTCTCTTGATAGCTCTTGATGATTCTAACCGTTGATCTTCCAGGATTCCTCTGCTCAGCATCAATGGAACAAGCATCATTGGCTCAGTTGAGCTCTTCTGCTGCTGCCTCTTCACAATCCACCATGTGGCAGTCCCATGACTTTACTGTATCCCTGGTAGGGTAGCCAAACAGGTGCTACGTCTTGCCCAAAGGGCAGCCCATAGCTATGCAGGGCATGGTCATCACTCTGTAAGATATTTTCAAAATCCCTGCTTACCCACTTTTGTCAAGACAGCTTTTAGCAGAGTCCATTTTGATGCAAATATTCAGACTTAGTCCCTGATTTCAATGTGAATTCCTCCCTCCCTCACACCAACCAGTTTTGAAGGTCTTGTAAAGGGTCAAGGGTACTGCCCTTCTTCCAGACACAGTGATATAAAAGAAAGTACATTTTTTTTACACCCTTTTTTTTACCAATAAATTTTGAAAATAAAGAATTTAATAAAATATCTTGGTGTTTAGAACATAAATTAACAATTTAATGCAAAATTTTAATTTAGATATTTTTAAATAGTTTGTACCATAGAATTAGGGGCACACTCAACTTGGTAAGTACCAAAAGGGTTCAACTAGGTAAAGGATAAATCTAAACCCAAATGGACTACAATGGGACTTGAACCCAAGGAGCAAGAACCTAGAATAAATACCATAAGGCATTTTGTCTGATGCTCTCATGACTCTGCCAAGTCGCCACCATTAAACTAAGAACTTACCATTATACCATATCCACTCCCTTACAAAATTTGGCCAGGTGCCTAGTGAAAAAAACAACATAAAAAATCAATAGATTCACACAGTTGTTGAACATCTTTTCGACATTTAATTCTCAATTTCTAGCAAGTTCCTGGCATATTTCCTGTCTTTTATCTAAATTTACTTCTCAGAAACAAAATGTATATTCTTCTTTGTTGGCGGAGAAGGTAATCATGATGGGGTGTTGGGTAAGAAACGCTGCCAATTTTCCATTCTTTCAAGATACTTTTGTGAGCTTGCTGTAACAAACTGTTTATCATACTTTGGTTTCATGGCAGTACCGCTATCATGATTGGTATCGACGCTTCCATCATCATCATCACCACCACTACCACCACCACCACCACCACCACCACCACCACCACTATCACCACCCACTACCATCATCATCATCACCATCATTGTTATCATCCCCATTAAAGATCGTCGTTGTTGCTGTTGTTGTTGTTGTTGTTGTTGCTAATGCCGTTGTCATTCTGCCGCTCTTCATCGTTATCTTTACCGTTATTATTACTCATTGTTTTCCTCGTCATCAACCATCAGCCTTATTACCTATAATCACCACCCCCGCCGCCGCCACCACCGCTATAATAAAACACCCCACCACCTACTCTATTAACATATGGTATTAGCAAAACCTGCACATAAAACTCCAAATCTAAATCTATAATGTGTATGCATTAAACACTTATAAACACATACATACACACATATACACATATATATATATACACACACACATACACACATATACACATATATATTCATATACACATATAGACACACACAAAACGTATATGGAACATATAAGCGAGATACTGTCTCCACCATGTCTGAGAAAGCAGTAACTTTAAACAAAATCTGGCTTGGATTGTGTAGATCCTTCCGACACATGCCGGCATGAAAGATGAGACATAAAATAACGATGAGAATAGTGATGATATATTTATCTCTATCCAACTATCAATCTATCTATCTATCTATCTATCAATCTATCTATCTACCTATCTATCTGTCTGTCTGTCTGTCTATCTATATATATCTATCTGTCTGTCTGTTTGTCTGTCAGTCTGTTTGTCTATCTATATAATACATATATACTTATATATACATACATATATATATGTGTGTGCATACATACATACATATATATATATATATAACCATATGTAAATATATATATACATATACATACATATAACCATATGTAAATATATGTATATAACAAACACCATCCGATCGTGGCCGTTTGCCAGCCTCATCTGGCACCTGTGTCGGTGGCACATAAAAACACCATCCGAGCGTGGCCATCTGCCAGCCTCGTCTGGCACCTGTGTCGGTGGCACATAAAAAACACCATCCGAGCGTGGCCGTTTGCCAGCCTCGTCTGGCACCTGTGTCGGTGGCACATAAAATCACCCACTACACTCTCGGAGTGGTTGGCGTTAGGAAGGGCATCCAGCTGTAGAAACACTGCCAGATCTGACTGGACTGGTGCAGCTTTCGGGCTCCCCAGACCCCAGTTGAACCGTCCAACCCATGCTAGCACGGAAAGCGGACGTTAAATGAGGATGATGATGATGATGATGAATATATATAAATATATATATATATATATATATATATATATATATATTCTTTTATTCTTTTATTTGTTTCAGTCTTTGACTGTGGCCATGCTGGAGCACCACTTTTAGTCAAACAAATCAACCCCCAGGACCTATTCTTTGTAAGCCTAGTACATATTCTATCGGTCTCTTTTGCCAAACCGCTAAGTTACAGTTTTTATTGCTCTGAGGATTTACTTAACAATGTCTGTAACAACCACGTCAGGTGAAAGAAGTTTTACAAAACTAAAACTAATTAAAACACGCCTATGGTCAACCATTTTACAAGAAACGCTAAATAATTTTCTGATGTTGTCTCTAGAAAATGACATTACAAAATCTATTGACTTTGAAATGGTTTTGAAAGACTTCTCAGATAAAAAAAATGTCAGAAAAGTCTATTTTTAGAAGGCCTATTAACAAACAGTATGTCAGTAATTATCTTGACTTGTAATTAAACATTAAAACTTTCATATGAGCTTTTTTTTTGTTAGTATATCATTCTTTTTATTCTTTTATTCTTTTATTTGTTTCAGTCATTTGGCCACAGCCATGCTGGAGCACCACCTTTAGTTGAACAAATCGACCCCAGGACTTATTCTTTGTAAGCCTAGTACTTATTCAATCAGTCTCTTTTGCTGAACTGCTAAGTTACAGGGATATAAACACACCAACATCGGTTGTCAAGCAATGGTGGTGGTGGGCAAACACAGACACACACACAAATGTGTGTGAGTATGTGTGTGTGTGTGTATATATGACAGGCTTCTTTCAGTTTCTGTCCACTCACAAGGCTCTGGTTGGCCTGAGGCTATAGCAGAAGACATTTACCCAATGTGCCATGCAGTGGGACTGAACCTGGAACCATGTGTTTGGGAAGCAGAAGCCTCAAGTCCTCAATTCTTTGGGGTTGGGATTAGTGTACTAGATGAAGCACAAAACATCAACTTTCAGCTTTTGTAGAGTAGAGGGCCTCACTGAAAATTCTCTAATTAGGCCCCTGCACTTCTGAGCGCCTGCCCTGGTGGTGACTTGTGTGCCTTAAGGACTCCTGACAGCCGTGCCAGTAGAATGCAAACTCATAGCAGGGTTAGCTCAAGGGAGAGCTGACCCTGCATGGATAGCTCAAAGGAGGCCTGTCTGATAAGAAGCACCCCTTTGCAGAAGTATAAATGAATTTGCATAGGGTCAACACCCCTATCTAGAAAAGCATAGTTATAGAAGCTTTGAAGATAATTTCTTTTGGGAGAGTATCATTTATTATTCTCTCTCAAGAAAACCTTTTATCACTATAGTAACCATATTTATATCACTGCATGTAGGGTCCACAATTTATATTTTAACCAGCAATACACTGTTAGTTAATACGATTAACTACCAAAATGTCCAGTCCTTGTGGCAGTGCAGTGGTTTTAAGCCAATTAGACAGGCTTATTCAAATTGGGCTCTGCACTAAGAGAGTACTCTGTGCCAAGAGAGGGCCTTGTGCCAAGAGAGAGCTCTATGCAGAGACAGGAGCCTGAGCACATGGTCGAGCGGAGGACACTATAATGAATTAAACATTTCCTAATGTTTTTATTGCTCTGAGGATTTACTTAGTTCCAAACCAGCATGACTTCAGGGGATTATATGATGCAGTATCCTCAAAATATCTAGAGGTGGGATACTAAGGCTGAGCTGAAAAAAGTAAGGGCTTAACTGGAGAGAAGCAGAAAAGAGAGCTGAGGGCTAAGAACAGCAGAGAAAAGTCATTGATGGTTTATGTCCAATATAAAACAAATGACTTGAGTAAACATAAGTGATATACAGTGCTTGATAATGTTTGTTTTGGTTTTTCAGATGTCAGTGACCACCAACACATCACAGGAGATTGAGCAGACAGGTCAAAAACACATGCGATTCGCTAAATAAAGTAATGATTCCAGAAAGTTCTTCCAAGGCAAATTATGAAAAAACAGAAAGGAGATTCAACTTTTATCACACAAGTGAACTATTAAGGATTATCAAGCACTCTACATCATGTGAAACCATTATCGAGTACTGTAGTGCCTGTCCAAGTATTGTTTGTCTTTCTCTGTACATTATTGATAAAAAGAACCATTGAAAAGAGAGAAGACAAGAAAGGGACAAACAAGATGCTAGGGGCAAGAAAATAAATAGAACAGAGATGAGAGATAGAGAAAATCCATTTGTCCATCTATTCGTCTTCTGTGCCCTCTATTCTTGGGAAGGTCATGTGGGGAGCATCCTCAAACACTTCTTCCATATTACATATTCCTGCTGCAGACCTAACTGAGACTATGCATGTTATTCAACTATTTTGCTCTTGGCCGACTTGTTGGTCTCCTGCAAGTTGCCTCAGCTTAGAGAATCTATTGGGTTGTCCAGAAAGTTTGTGCCGATTTTTAAAGGAAAGAAAAAGGTCAATAAATACTTGCCATTACATTTTTAATCAACCAAATATGAACCATTTTGTTGCACAATGCGTCTCCATCTTTCCTTTAACTTGAAAATACCCTCTTCCTAAAATTGAGGTGGGTTCATGGCAAAGAATTCATCAAGGTATCTTTTTACATCATCCAAGGAATTGAAATTTTTACCATTAAGACTATTCTGTAGAGACCTGAATAAGTGGAAATTCGAAGGAACAATATCTGGTGAATATGGAGGGTGGGATAACACATCCCAGCTGAGCTGCAGCAATTTTTGTCTGGTTCCCCAAGCATCAAGTGCTGAAAATGAACTTTCTTATCTTCCATTTTAAAGGGTTACAGAATTAACACAGGTTATAGGAACATAAACCTTCTTCCACGAAAAGATAGCTTAAACTGTTCTCTAAATGGAGGTGTAGTCAAATCCTATTTTATGGACTCAGTTATGTTCTAAAATAAGTCAAAAGGTAAGCTACTATAAATCAGCACGAACTTTCCGGACAACCCAATATCTTGCAATTTTTTGGGGACATTCTAATCATATGTTCATAGTGCCAAAACTGTAATCTTTCAATGCAGAGAAGTAGTGGCTTGACCTGGAGAGACTCTCTGATCTCAGAGTTGCACATCCTGTCGAGTAACATTACCAGAGGTGTAACCAGGTTCTATCGTCAGGTGGGGAAGTGAGCACATAAAAAAGGACTCTGTAACAGTTATCAAAATAATTTTTAACTCATTCCTCTTACATTACACAAAATATTTCATTGGTTATACCAAAAGAATGTTTTTATAATACTATTCCACATAAGCAAAAAACAGCCATACCAACAATCCAACATACCTCCATCATCAGCTGCCACATGGATATCATTATTGTTTCGACACACAGGCATGTGTTCTGTATTCATTAATTTCATGTTTCAGTAATGATGTCATTATGTATGAAACTTACAACTTCTGATACAGGTGTGATGGGGAAAAGGTGAAACTCCACAGGATCGTCCAGTGTTATGATATCAGAGTTTATTTTGATTCTTCAGATGTCAGTGGCCATCAACAGATCACAGGAGATTTAATAGACAGTTCAAAAACACAAGAGATTGGCTAAATAAAATAATGACTGTGGAAATTTCTTTCAAGGCTGTGTGATTAACAAAAATAAAAAGACATTTGACTTTTATCACACAATTTGACTAAAGAGTTAAAAAAGAAAGAATTGTTGAAAAATACAAGCTTTGAGAAATGTGCTTAGGGAAAGTGGCCATTCCTCTTGCTATTAGCTATGCCACTAAAATGATACTCCAGAGATCTCTCAGTGAGAAGAAAGTAAAAATGGAAAAGACAAAAATTTGGAAGCTGATGCTGAAGAATCCGAAAGTAAATAAAAACAATTGAAAAATGGATGGATATACTATAATTCTACTGTAAAATTTAAATAAGGTTAATGGTCTTTGGAATTGAACAAGAATTCCAATAACCCATTTGCATGAACGCATGATTGAAAGTCACATTATTGCAGGAGGTGAACCTTATGGAAAAACATGTGCCAAGGATTAAACTGAGACTTTCTGACACCACCACCACCATCACGAGCACCACCATCGCCACCTGCCATTCTTTCGTATACAATTATAGTTTCCAGTTCAAATCACTTTTTTTGCAATGACAATCAATAAATCAGAATATCAATCATGGAATTAAAATATATCTGTTCTTTCTTTTAACTGATTTTAATCTGTATACTAGAACAGAATTTAAGTTAATTTGTATATCCTTACACATGTATGTATAAAATTTATATATATTTTACATAAATTGACACACACACACACACATATACTTATATATATATATTACACAAATTTGTATATATATATATATATATATATATATATATACACAGATGTACATATAAATTTATATGTATTTTACATAAATTTATATATTACAAATAAATTTTTATATATACACATGTATATATAATTTATATATACCATTTATATATATTTTACATAAATTTGTATATATACACATGTTTATATAAATTTAAATAAATACACATGTATATATAAATTTATATATATTTTACATAAACTTATATATATACACATGTATTCTTTTATTCTTTTATTTGTTTCAGTCATTTGACTGCAGCCATGCTGGAGCACTGCCTTTGGTTAAGCAAATCAACCCCAGGACTTATTCTTTGTAAGCCTAGTACTTATTCTATCGGTCTCTTTTGCCTAACCACTAAATTACAGGAAGGTGAACATCAAGTGATGTTGGGGGGGGGGGAGCAATCTCGAATATAACCAGCTGAAATTGTAAAGATAATCTGGAACTTGACTAAGGAAAGAAAACTCTGAATGAACTGTCCTTGTTTTCTATGTATCGTCTATCTGGATGTTTTGTTGCTTCTTTTTTGTATCACTTAACTTGGATGTTTTGCGTTCTTGTCTCATTTTGTATTTTTTATATATAAAATATATAGCGGTGTATCTTGTTCACCATCACTAGGTCCAGTGTGTTATGCTCTAGCACCTAATCTGTTTGAATTATATTATTATTATTATTATTATTATTATTATTATTATTATTATTTATTATTATTATTATTTATTATTATTATTATTATTATTTTGCTTCATTTTGGCAGAAACTACAAAAGATGATGAAACTTTCCATGTTTGAAATGACCAGGAATTATTATAGAACTCATGTGCTGTTATTTGCACAGATGGATTCCCCTCCATTGTGAGCTATACAAAAGAGCTTACAGCACTTGTAGCAATATTTAAAGTAAAATCTGGATATTATTACAATGTATATAGTCTCCTACATAGCAAGGTCTGGATTGCTAAAAAAATGGAAGTTTAACTGAAAAAATTTAGATTCTGCTGTCAAAATCTTATTTGAAAGTATATTAAAAACAGACCCTAAAAAAATCGCGTTAGTTTCAAAGAATTTGAATTGATATGGTTTTGCTGTTCAGTTTGCTTTTACAAACTAAAGCAAGATAGCTGTCAAGGATGGGATCGGGGAGAGGGTACCCTATTATGTGTTGTGTATGGATTTAAAAAGAGCTTCTAGAATTTTAATTCTATCTTTTTTTTTCTTTTTTTTTTCAAGAAATTCAAAGCTGCTTTTATGAATGTTTTCGAAATGAATTTGAGATTTCTTGCCTGGAATATTTAAATTGTCACATCTTCATCATCTTTCTCTTCTCCATCTGAGGAAGATTTGTCTCTCTTCTAATGTGAGATGCTTTTCTGTCCCTCAAAACTACACCCACTAGCCCCAGTTGAGGTCGACTCTTGTCCTACAAGGTACTAAGTGACCTTACTGCTACTACTAGAGCTACAGAGAAAAAACGCCCATTACATTTTATAAAGCGGTTGGTATTAGAAAAGGCATCCGGTTGTAGAAGCCGTGCCAAAACAGACACCAGGTCTTGGTGCAGTCTTCTGTCTTGCCTGGTTCTTTTAAAATAACCATCCAACCCAGGTTAGCATGGAAAACAGATGTTCAATGATGGTGATGGTAGTGGTGATGATAAAGGCAGTGAGCTGGCAGAACCATTAGCACGTCGGGCGAAATGCCGAGCAGTATTTCATCTGCCGTTACGTTCTGAGTTCAATTTCCGCTGAGGTCGACTTTGCCTTTCATCCTTTCGGGGTCGATAAATTAACTACCAGTTACGCACTGGGGTTGATATAACCAACTTAATCCATTTGTCTGTCCTTGTTTGTACCCTCTGTGTTTAGCCCCTTGTAGGTAGTAAAGAAATAGGTAGTGGTGATGATAACGATGACGATGACAATGATGATGATGATTTCAGATCCTTAACAGCTAAGCAAAAATGAAAGTATCTTCAAATTTACATAAAAGTTAACAGAATTTCAGGGAAAAAAATAGTAATTTGGAAATGGAAGAACTGGAGATGATGGCATTTTGAAGCGTTGCCTTTAGTAAGTACAACAAATTAAAGCAAATGATTCATATCATGGTTGAGTATTTGACAATTTTGAAGGAGAAATTGAGCTTTTATTTTCCATCACCAAACATAAAACAATAGGAATGGTTTTTGAAATTCCTTTTATGGAAGTTCCAAATGATATTGGTTTGAAATTATTGGAACCAAAATTGTCTTCTATATCATATGATGATGGTCTTTGAAAATCAAATATGAAGAACTGTCTGTTAAAAGATTTTGGTTTCCATCACAGAATATTGTTATTTATCAGTAGCTAAAAAAGCTGTTGTGTTTTGATTCAAATTTCAATGTTACAGTTGCAGGCATGACTGTGTAGGTAAGAAGCTTGCTTCCCATCATCATGGTTTTAGGTTCAATCCCATTGTATAGCATCTATAGTCTTCTACTACAGCATTGAGCTGACCAAAATCTCATAAATAAATTTCGTCCATCTTTACATGCTGAGTTCAAATTCTGTTGAGGTCGATTTTGCCTTTTATCCTTTCAGGGCTGATAAATTAAGTACCAGTCAAGTACTGGGGTCAAGCTAATCGAATGGCCCCCTCCCACCAAATTTCAAGCCTTGTGTATAGTAGAAAGGATTATTATTATTATTATTATTACTTTGTTAAGATGGCATGCTGGTAGAATGGTTAACACACTGGACAAAATGCTTAGTGGCATTTCTTCCGTCTGTATGTTCTGAGTTCAAATTCCACTGAGGTCAACTTTGCCTTTCGTCTTTCATCCTTTCAGGGTCAGTGAATAAGTTAGATACTAGGGTCAATATAATTGACTAGCCCCCTTCCCCAACATTTCAGGCCTTGTACCTATAGTAGAAGGGATTATTATTTTTATTATTATTATTATTATTATGATTATTATTACTGAGTGAGAGAGCAGTGCATGCCATTAAAGTGACACTGGGGTAAAATATACGAAGCCCAATATACCCATCATGACTACCCGTCTGATAAGGGTACACCAGGCACATGCATCACAATCATATGTGCGCGACATGGTGATCTCATATCAAGATAAACAGCACATGACCTTGCAGGTGGGGCCTAGTTAGAATTTTCTTCTGGTCGAGTAACCCATCCCGCTCAAAAGGTCCCTGAATAAGGGCTGTTTAAGGATGTTGAACAAAACACCCATGTTGCCAGAGGTGATTTATTCAAACCCCAAAGAATCCCTCTCAACACATGGCTATGATGCTCCCCCACTACTTCTGCTCATGATCAGAGATGCACATATTGTCAACCACTAAGGGACATGCTCAACTGGTTAAGGTCAAACAACTGACAAGCAAATCTGTGGTATTGAGCAGAATATTATTATTATTATTATTATTATTATTAATTATTATTATCAACATTATTGTTATTATTATTATTGTTATTATTATTATTATTATTATTATTATTATTATTATTATTATTATTATTATTATTATTATTAATTATTATTATTATTATTATATTATTATTATTCAATATTATTATTATTATTATTATTATTATTATTATATCATTATTATTATTATTATTATTATTATTATTATTATTATTATTATCATATTATTATTATTATTATTATTATTATTATTATTATTATTATAACTGTTGTTGTTGATAGTGTTAGTGTTTGCTGTTATAAAATTCTTATAGGATTTTTTGTATTATTAACAAATTTTACTGGATGAAAAATATTCTTTTTTGAGTTATTCTATAAACAGATGATGTTGTAGAATCTACCTCTATACCTGAGGCAGACAGAAGGTCTGTTTTAAACACCACTTGAAATTTT
>NC_043003.1:14951459-14966639 GCF_006345805.1 Octopus sinensis
TGATTTTCTTTTTCCCCCCACTTAACTCGTCTCTTCCTCTCTCTCTCTCATTCTTCACTCTCCCTCTCCCCCTCACCATTCTTCATGGTCTCCTCGCAGCTATTCCTCTTCTTCTCTCCCTTCCTCTTGCTCCTCCTCCCCCCTTCCCGTCGTCCACCCGCGACGATACTACCGCCCTGACTGTCTTTTTGGCCTGGCCTTCAAGGTAACTGGACGACATTCTTCCTGCTCTCCTGTCGTTCACAAAAAATTCTGCGTTTGCAATACTTTTTTCGTTCGGCGCCAACAGCCCTTCTTATCTTGTTTTCCCTGTCCTGTCTTTTACTGTTATATTTTTTTACTGTTTATATTTTTGTACTGTCGTTACTGTCCTGTTTTTTAACCATTTTTTACCCCTCTGCGAAAAGATCTCAGAATTTTAATTGATTTGCTTTTCACAGGAAGGAAAGTTTCTTGTCGAAGATACGTCTCGCTTTTATCCTTCGAAACGTAGAGTAGATGAAACCTTAGCGACTGAAGAAGGAGTTTTTTCGTTGTGTTAATTGTCCTGTACTCCATTTTTTGTTGTTTTTAAAAAAAATGTCCAGTTCCTTTGGTTTGTGTCTATGTTTTCGTTTCTCTTTGTGTTCGACGTCCCTTTGGTGTCCTGTACTCATATATGCGTGTATATGTACATGTAGAGGTAGGTACGTACATATATGTTTATATATATGCATAAATTTTATTTTATTTATCAATATATATATATATATATATATATATAGGTGCAGGAGTGGCTGTGTGGTAAATAGCTTGCTTACCTACCACATGGTTCTGGGTTCAGTCCCACTGTGTGGTACGTTGGGCAAGTGTTTTCTACTATAGCCTCGGCCCAACCAAAGCCTTGTGAGTGGATTTGGTCGACAGAAACTGAAAGAAGCCCATTGCATATATGTATTTATATGTGTGTGTGTGTGTGTGTGTGTGTGTGTTTATGTTTGTGTGTCTGTTTGTCCCCCTAGCATTGCTTGACAACCGATGCTGGTGTGTTTATGTCCCCATCACTTAGCGGTTCAGCAAAGGAGACCGATAGAATAAGTGCTAGGCTTATATAGAATAAGTCCTGGGGTCGATTTGCTCGACTAAGGGCAGTGCTCCAGCATGGCTGCAGTCAAATACTGAAACAATAAAAAAAAAAAAGAGTATATATATATATATACCCCCGCCCCTTGGACAGGAGGCCAGTCTGTTGCAGGGTCACTATTTTTTGCCAGCCAAGCAGACTAGAGCAACAAGAAATAAAGTGTTTTGCTCAAGGACACAATGCATTGTTTCTTCTGTGAACTGAAATCCTGTTACGTTGTGAGTTCAAATTCCGCCAAGGTCGACTTTGCCTTTCATCCTTTCGGGGTCGATAAATTAAGTACCAGTTACGCACTGGGTTTGATGTAATCGATTTAATCCCTTTGTCTGTCCTTGTTTGTCCCCTCTGTGTTTATCCCCTGTGGGTAGTAAAGAAGTAGGTATTTCGTCTGCCAATACGTTCTGAGTTCAAATTCTGCTGAGGTTGACTTTGCCTTTCATCCTTTCGGAGTCAATTAAATAAGTACCAGTCACATACTGGGGTCAATGAGATAGACTTAATCCCTTTGTCTGTCCTTCCTTGTCTCCTCTATGTTTAGCTTCCTGAGGGCAATAAAGAAATAAATATCTATATGTGTGTGTGTGTGTGTGTGTGTGCGATTTCATTTTTGTTCATCCACCCCTGTTGTTTGTTTACATTTCTGTAATATAGTTCTAGCAGTTCAGAAAAACAAACCAATCGATCTGTACCAGGCTTAACCCTTTTGTTACTATATTTATTTTGAGATGCTCTGTGTTTCTTTCAATTAATTTTAAATATAACAAAGAATTCAGTAAAATAACTTAGTTATCATTAAGCTAGTGTTAGGAACATAAATTGTGACTAAGGTTCGATGGAAGATTTTAATTCAGAACTTATGAAAACAAGACATTTGTACTCAGAGCCAGAGGTGATTTCAGCCAGGTTGGTATCAAAAGGGTTAAGAATTGTTTCTATATTATATATATTAACCCTTTTGTTACCATATTTCAGTTGAGATGTTCTGTGTTTCTTTCAATTAATTTTAAATATAACAAAGAATTTAGTAAAATAACTTTGTTATCATTAAGTTAGTGTTAGGAACATAAATTGTAACTAATGTTTGGTGGAAGATTTTAATTCTAAACTTATGAAAACAAGACATTTGTACTACAGAACCAGAGGCGGTTTCAGCCGGGTTGGTATTGTAAAGGTTAAGAATTGTTTTCCTTTTATATATTTTAATCTTATTGTTACCATATTTCTATTGAGATTCTTTGTGTTTCTTTAAATTGATTTTAAATATAACAAAGAATTTAGTAAAATAACTTAGTTATCATTAAACTGGTGTTAGAAGCATAAATTGTGACTGAGGTTTGGTGGAAGATTTTAATTCAGAAATCGGAATCGAAATTGAACCAATCCTATGACTGGCACCCGGCAGATGCCAGGACCCCTGGACTGGAGATACGTAAAAAGCACTATCTGAATCGTGGCCGATGCCAGCGCCGCCTCGACTGGCTTCCGTGCCGGTGGCACGTAAAATGCACCAATCCGACCGTGGCCGATGCCAACCTCGCCTGGCACCAGTGCAGGTGGCACGTAAAAAGCACTCACTACACTCACGGAGTGGTTGGCGTTAGGAAGGGCATCCAGCTGTAGAAACATTGACAGATAAGATTGGAGCCTGGTGCAGCCTTCTGGCTTCCCAAATCCCCAGTCAAACCGTCCAACCCATGCTAGCATGGAGAACAGACGTTAAACGATGATGATAATGATGAACTTTTGAAAACAAGACATATTCTTACTATAGAGCCAGAGGTGGTTTCAGCTGGGTCGGTGTCGAAAGAGTTAAAAGAAAAAAAATATAACTACTGGTCGGGGGTGATTTGTTTCTTTGCTACTCAACCCTTCAAGACAGAGCCCCAGCATGGCTGCAATCCAATGACTGCAACAAGTAACAGAGATAAAAGAAACAAGATATAGACAGGATGTTTTCACAGTCGGATGTATTTGGGAAATGTCACTGAAGCAAATAAGCTTCTTCCTACCGTTTTATTACTTTATGTTTTTATTCTTAGACTCTTCTATTGATTCAATCAAGGTATAGAATTTATGTAGAAGACATAAATTCATATTTATTCACATTTCTTTAGTATCTTACAATCAGCCCTTGTTTCTCACCCTCTCTCCCTTTATGTTACCATGGCACTGAAGAATATTTCTTTATTTTAACTGGAACACTGACAATCTTACTAACACCTTAAACTGTGTTAATGTGTCTACAAGTTACAGCTTCCTTATTTATCCACTGAGAAGGGTTCTTTTATTTTATTTCATAGTTTTTTCAACCGGTTGACCATACATAGCAGTTTATTTTGATTTCTTTCAAAGCTGTTATGCTTATAAAATGTCACAGATATCCAAGTAGTTTCTTCTGCCAGTTTACCAGCTGAAATTTCAATAGTTTTGTATCTATCTTATCTTATCATCAATAATGTGATATGTTTCCCTGGCAAACACTGACCTACTCTTACCTATTTCTAAACAAATCTGCAGTTCACATCAGTAAACACTGAGGCAACTAAACAAGTGACAATCATTTGTTAATTTTAACCCTTTAACATTTAAACTGTCTAAATATCCAGTCTAAATATTCTACCTTTTTTATACTCAAACCAACCAAATTTGGTCGCTCACACCTACTCTACAATGTCATTCTAATAGCATACTTTTTTTTCTAGTTTCAGCTCAGAGCTGCGGCCATGCTGATGCACCGCCGTTTTGTGCTACACTGTTATTACAAAGAACCTCGTCTAATATGTGGCACTTGGTGAGGAATGGAGTTTGATACAGCTACTCTCATTTGCACCTCTTGCCGTGAGGTAGGTTCATCTGGGACTCTTGACAGGAAGATGTCCAGCTTTGATTTAAAAACCGCTACATCTACTTTGTGCAAGTTCCTCATATAATCAAATTATCAAAATTTTGATGCTACCAGATAATATATTATTAATTGAAAACAAGGATTTTTTCTGTTTTCACTGCCAATTTTTGAAAATTCAAAGTTTATTGAAAATTTTTTAATTTGGTACATTAATGTAGCTTTCCAAGCTGAATCGTAGGAGATATTTGACTTATTCCAAAAAAAAAAATTTTAAAAGAAAGTTATGCAGATTTAAAGTTTGATCATTTTCACCCAGTCAGAAAACAAGATGTGGAAGCTGTCATTTTGTGCGTGACAGCACGTGTTCTCAACTGTAAACAAATGAAATACTGGTAGAATTCTGCTTTATGCATACCATATAAAAACTAATTTTTTTAGTTTTTGGAATTTTCAGAAAATTTTTGCGAATTTGTATTCTCCACAAGGGAATTCATATGACTATGCAAAAACCAAAACAAAAAATTGGGTGGGAGTGTATGATTTAAGGCCTATTTAGCTGTTCTTTTCAGCACATCTCACCACCACCTCAATGAATAGAATATGTCAACACATGCTTTCTCGCAGACAAAAGAGTTCTCATGCTTGGCTTGTTACTATGGAAACAGGCATGAATGTGTCTGTGGCATACAATTCTTTTATTCTTTTACTTGTTTCAGTCATTTGACTGTGGCCATGCTGGAGCACCACCTTAAATCGAGCACATCGACCCCAAGACTTATTCTTTGTAAGCCGAGTACTTATTCTATCGGTCTCTTTTGCCGAACCACAAAGTTACGGGGATGTAAACACACCAGTATCAGTTGTCAAGCGATGTTGGGGGGGGGGGGCGAACAAACACAGACACACAAACATATACATACGCATACGTATACACAGGGAAGAGGAGAGGGAGGAGAAGTAAGATGACAATGACGACAGCGACAATGACATCAGTGATGGCTTTCAAATTCATCTTCTACTAGGGTCAATGGCAAAGCCAAAAAGGAAACTACTTCTGTTTCATGTTTCATTGAACACCTACAGAAAGACAGACTTGAGTAATAAGCCAATATGTTTGTTTGCGGTGGGGGCGGATATTGTTGTTTTATTTGTCATCTGTTTTTTTCACCCCCTAATTAGCTCAAATTCTTCATCAGATTTTAAAGTTCCAAAATGGACAACAACATTGAAGTGAATTACAATAAAGCTTGGATAGATTTCACTGAAATTTATCAAGAATTCTTTACTCTTTTACTCGTTTCAGTCATTTGACTGTGGCCATGCTGGAGCAACACCTTTAGTCAAATCAAATCGACCCCAGGACTAATTCTTTGTAAGCCTAGTACTTATTCTATCAGTCTGTTTTGCCGAACCGCTAAATTACGGGGATGTAAACACACCAGCATCGGTTGTCAAACAATGTTGGGGGGACAAACACAGATACACAAACTCACACACACCACACACCACACCACACACACCTATATATATAATATATATAATATATATATATATATATACATATACATATATACAATGAGCTTTTTGCAGTTTCTGTCTACCAAATCCACTCACAAGGCTTCGGTCAACCCGAGGCTATAGTAGAAGACACTTGCCCAAAGTCCTCTGCAGTGGGACTGAACCCAGAACCATGTGATTCGTAAGCAAGCTACTTACCACACAGCCACTCCTATGCCTAATCTCAATAAAATTTCGCCAGACCTCATAGAAATATGAATCGAAACTTAACAAACATTACAGTAAACGCTAATAGAAATTTCCATATATCTTTTATGAAAGAGATTGCTTATAGATCTCAATCAACTTTAATAAACGTTTGTTCAGATCACAACGATGTTTAAATAAATTATTCTGCAAACGTTCTAGAAATATAAATTTCACACTTAACTGCAACTCTCTATACTTCAGTTATGATATTTTGTTGGAGTTTAATTACATATTAATGAAGTTAAGTTTCAATGAATATCACCGAGATGTTAAGTCTCATTGGGTTTAAATTAACTTTCTACAGGTTTCGCCACGAGTATCTTGGATTTCATAATTGTTTTTACACATCTCAAATTTGCCTTATTTGAATGCTATTAGCCTATCAACGAATTCCCATTAGGTTTGAAAGGTCATTCAAATCTTAATAAATTCTCATTAGATTTCTTGAAGGATTATTTAGAATAGAAAAAAAAGAAAAGAAAAATAGTAGCTAGGCTTTGATAGGATCTATTTTTTGTCAATGCTAATGCTGGTATAATATATTCCAGTGAGTGAAGGGATGTGGCTAAGCGGTTAGGAGATTTGCCTCATGATCATTAGATCATGGGTTCAAATCCTGGTGGTGTGTTGTGTCCTCGAGCAAGACACTTTATTTGATGCTGCTCCAGTCCACTCAGCTGGCAAAAATGCGTTGTACCTGTATTTCTAAGAACCAGTCTTGTCACATTCTGTGTCATGCTGAAATCTCTCTGAGAACTATATCAGGGATATGTGTGTCTGTGGAGTGCTCAGCCACTTGCACCTTAATTTCACGAGCAGGCTTTTCTGTTGGATCAGATCAACTAAAACCCACATTATCATAACCGATGGAGCACCTGTTAATATATTCTAGTACAGAGGCAGTGAGCTGGCAGAAACGTTTGCACGCCAGGTGAAATGCTTAGCAGTATTTCATCTGCCACTACATTCTGAGTTCAAATTCCGCAGAGGTCAAATTTGCCTTTCATCCTTTTGGAGTCGATAAATTAAGTACCAGTTATGTACTGGGGATGATCTAATTGACTGGCACCGCCCTCCTCTAAAATATCAGGCGTTGTGCCTAGAGTAGAAAAGAATATTTTAAGGCAGTGAGCTGGCAGAATAGTTAGCATGCCAGATGAACTGCTTAGTGGTATTTCATCTGCCGCTATGTTCTGAGTTCAAATTCTGCTGAGGTTGGCTTTGCCTTTCATCATTTCGGGGACAATAAATTAAGTACCAGTTGCATATTGGCATCGATTTAATTGACTGGCCCCACTTCCCTAAAATTTCGGGCATTGTGCCTAGAGTAGAGAAGAATATTTTAAGGCAGCAAGGTGGCAGAATCTTTTGCATGCTGGGCAAAATGCTTAGCAATATTTCGTCAGCCACTACATTCTGAGTTCAAATTCCACTGAGGTTGACTTTGCCTTTCATCCTATTAGGATCAATAAATTAAGTACCAGTTACGTACTGGGGTCGATCTAATTGACTGGCCCCCTCCCCTAAAATTCCGGGCCTTGTACCTCGAGTAGAAAAGAATATATTCCAGTTCAAGTTACATAATCCTATGCAAATGGCTTCTTTCGTATATCTAATGTGATGGCATAAAAGATGCACGGGCATGTTAGATATGTCCCAAATTCAGTGACGCATATTCTATGAAGAAAATGTTTTTAGTGCATTCAGGCATGAAGTAGTTAAAGCAAATTTGCATTTTGATCTGGAGTGGGTTTTTTTGTGGCTTTAGGAAAGTTTGTTTCCCATTCACATAGTTCTGGGTTCAGTCCCACTGCATGACGCTTTGGGAAAGTGTCTTCTACTAGGTAAACCAGAGCCTTGTTAGTGAATTTGGTAGACAGAAACTGAAAGGCGGCAAGCTGGCAGAAACGTTAGCACGCCGGGCAAAATGCTTAGCAGTACTTCATCTGTCTTTACGTTCTGAGTTCAAATTCTGCCGAGGACGACTTAGCCTTTCATCCTTTCAGTGTCAATTAAATAAGTACCAGTTACGCACTTACGCACTGGTGTCGATGTAATCGACTTAATCCCTTTGTCTGTCCTTGTTTGTCCCCTCTATGTTTAGGGGCAATAAAGAAATAAGAAATAAGAAACTGGAAGATGTCCATCATACATAGATACATACATACATACATACATGCGTACATACATACATACATACATAGATACATGTGTGTGTGTGTGTGTGTGTGTGTGTGCACTTACAGCATGACAGCAGTGTTATCATCCTCATTATTTTCATCATCATCATCATTGTTATTGTCATCGCCATCATCGCCGTCATCATCATCATCATCCTCTTCTTTATCATTATCATCATCATCAGTATTTAACATCCATTTGTCCCTGCTGGCATGGGTTGGATGGTTTGACACGATCTAGCAAGCCACAAGACAGCATTGAGCTCCAATGTCAGTTCTGGCATAGTTCCTAAGGCTGGATCCCCTTCCTGACACCAACCACTTTATAAGGTTCCCTCCCATATATTTACATATGTAGACCTGCCATGAGATTTTACTTCAACTTTCCTATTGTCATAGATCTTATTATCCTGATGGTAAAACCTTGGCTGACATGGACAGATTTTCAGTAACCTACTACAGATGCTAGAATCCTTTGTGTCTTTTACATCTCTCTCATACATTTTCTTCTGTATGATGTTAAGAATTCTGCTTTCTAAGACCTACTCTGTCACCTTTATGAACCATCCACTTCTTTCATATTCTTGAAGTTCTTGAGAAAACATGGTTCTCACACAATGCCATTCCTGTAAAGCCATCTCTGAAAATAGTTCGAGAGAAAAGTCTTTACTGTAGGCACAGGAGTGGCTGTGTGGTAAGTAGCTTGCTTACCAACCACATGGTTCCAGGTTCTGTCCCACTGTGTGGCACCTTGGACAAATGTCTTTTACTATAACTTCAAGCCGACCAAAGCCTTGTGAGTGGATTTGGTAGACGGAAACTGAAAGAAGCCTGTTGTATGTGTGTGTGTGTGTGTGTGCATGCTTATATATGTTTGTGTGTCTGTGTTTTGCCCCCCAACACCATCGTTCGACAACCGATGGTAGTGTACCTAGTTCCCATAACTTAGCAGCTTGGCAAAAGAGATCGATGGAATAAGTACTAGGCTTACAAAGAATAAGTCCTGGAGCTGATTTGTTTGACTAAAGGCGGTGCTCCAGCATGGTCGCAGTCAAATGATTGAAACAAATAATAGAGTAAAAGAGTAATGAGTAATTATTATTTTCTTCTTCCTAATGATAAGTCTTTATTGCTTCACTTCAAATCAGCCCTAACTGAGGTGACACTTCATATTTCTGTAAATATCTTAAGTGTGAACCACAGATTCTATGACACATAGTTACTTGACCAATTAACTAGGCTTGACCCACAAATCTCTGATACGTGGGTAATAGGTAAACTATATAGTTTTGATCCACAGATCAATGACACATTAATAGCTGGTCAAGCATGTGTATCGTTGGCGATCTTCTTTCTCCGTCTTCCCTTCCTTGGACCTTTCCTTTTTCTATGTTTCTGATGAAGAGCTCTGCTCAAAATGTTAAATCCTCCTTCTTTCTTTCCTATCCTGAGCGTCCAATAACACTATACTTGTTCCACGTCCTCATGTTGTTGTGTTTTCTCTTTGTTCATGCTTGGATTAACTATATATATATATATACTAGCAGTATCGCCCGGCGTTGCTCAGGTTTGTAAGGGAAATAACTATAAAGCATTTTTAGAGAGTTATAGCCAAAAAATAGCCAAAAAATGGAAAAAAATGATGTGTAAATTTTTTTTTTGAGAGTAATAAAAGGTTGAGTTGCGTCCCCTAGACATCTGTGGTTTGTTTTTTTTTATTCTCGACCCCATGTTGAATTTATCGATTTTTTTCAGAACTGGGGGAACTTTTCAAAATTTTCGCTGCGTTAGTTTTGAATTATGACATTGGGCTATGGTGTGTCAAGTTTCATCAGAATCGGTTGAAAGCCGTGGTCAGGGTGAGGGTACGAGAAACAACACAAACAGAAACACGCACAGACAAACTGCCATTTATATAGAGAGAGATATATGTATATACATGTTTGTGTGTGTATATATATATATATATATATATATATATATATATGTACATCTATATATGTGTATATATATATGTGTGCGTGTGTGTATGTGTGTGTGTATTTATATACATATATATATACATACATGCACACACACATAAATATGTATGTATGTATGTATGTATGTATATGTACCATGAACTTCTTTCTGTTTTCATTTGCCAATTCCTCTAACAAAGCTTTGGTTGGTAGAAAACCAAAGTAGAAAACATTCCCCAGCGTGACCTACCATGAGACTGAAATCAGATCCACCTGGTTGGGAAGCAAACTTCTTAACCACACAGCCATGCCTGCTTAATACAATAGGAAAAAAAAATAATGAAAGATAGATTGGAATTAGTTGCAAATCCAGTCATGTCTACAACATGTCTACAACATGGAAGGACTTGTCCCAAACTTTGGCATCGAGAGTTACACAAATGCCAGAACTGGACGCCACTGTATGGTGCCAAGGACTCCAAATTTGCCATCAAGATGTAGGACAAGATACTGTGATAGCCTGGGCTTCCGAGGCCCACAGCTCTTCAATATCCTCCCGAAGAACCTGAGAGACCTGCATGGGGTGGATGCAGATGTCTTTAAAATGGAACTGGATCTCTTCTTGTCAGGTATCCCAGATGAACCAACTTCACGGCAGGAGGTGCAGATGAGGGCAGCTGCATCGAACTCTCTCATGCACGAAATGGCAGTTGCTAAAAAGCATTCGTAAAGTAAAACCATGTAGCAACACCAAATGGCGGTGCCCCAGCATGGCCACAGCTCGTGAGCTGAAACTAGAATCAATCAATTAATCAATAGAATATATTGAAATATTTTCCATCAACCAAACAGTGAAAACAATAAAACACAGCAAGTTAATTGAAGTAGTGTGTAGTATCCAGTTCTGTTTCTTTACACTCCAATTTTAAATCATGCAAAGATTAACAATCATATCTTTTAAAGAAGATTCAATAAAATTAGTATTAGGCTCAGAAGTGGCTGTGTGGGTAAGTAGCTTGATTACTAAGCACATGGTTCCGGGTTCATTCCCACTGTGTGGCACCTTGGGTGAGTGTCTTCTACTATAGCCTCGGGCTGACCAAAGCCTTGTGAGTGGATTTGGTAGATGGAAACTGAAAGAAGCCCGTCATATATATGTATATGTATATATATATATATATATATATTTATATAGATATATATATGTATGTATGTATGTGTGTGTGTGTTTATGTGTTTGTGTTTGTCCCCCCAACATCGCTTGAGAACCGATGATGGTGTGTTTACATCCCCGTAACTTAGTGGTTTGGCAAAAGAGACCGATAGAATAAGTACTAGGCATACAAAGAATAAGTCCTGGGGTCGATTTGCTCGACTAAAGGCGGTGCTCCAGCATGGCCACAGTCAAAGGACTGAAACAAGCAAAAGAGACTAGTTGATGTTGCTGTTTAGTTCTTGGCCAAAATTGATGACACAGACCTTTGATCAAAAGACATTCCATTATTTCCCCATCCTGTATTTTTCCAGCATGCAGATAACCTTGAAGTTCTCCTCTAAGAGAGCCGGATATGATTTGAGGGACATTTAGCTGTTATTTTCCCCACAGGTAAGAACAGCCACATAAATACTCCACCACTGTTATCTCAATATGATCCTGTAATATAATGAGGCCAGTTCAATTGACAACATAACCATATTTTATTTTATCCTAAGAAAAAATTGGTCTTCAGTCGAAATAATAAAACATATTTAGCGTACGCATGTGTATGTAAGCGCACGTGTGTGTGTGTATGTGTGTGTGTGTGCACGTGTATGCGTGTGCTAAATAAAAGAAATCATTATTTTCTGTATTATTCAAGTGAATGGTTCTATTTTATAATAAGAAAAATGATCTTGAGGGTTGCTATAGACGACTAAAAGTACTATTGGAATCAACAGTTGTTAATAATACACTTAGCAAGATTAGAATAGGCTAAATAGAGAAACAAAAGCACTGAGGAAGAAAGAGAAGGAGAGAGGGAAAGAGAGTGAGAGAGCGAGAGAATGAGGGAGAGAGGGGGGCAGTTGATAAACAGTTAGAGAGAGAGAGAGAGAGGGAGAAATAGAGACAAAGAGATAGAGAAATAGAGAGGCTAACCAATCACAGAGATAATGAAGAGAAAAATAAGTGAGAGAGAGAGACAGAGAAAAGAGAAAAAAAGAAAGAGAAAAAAAGAGGAGGAAGCTAGTGAGTAGAGTGATAGAGATATAGAGAGAAGGAAGGGGACAGAGAGAAAGTTAGAGCGATGGAGAGAGAGAGAGAAAGAGAGGGAAACAGAGAGAGAGAGAGAGATGGAATGGAGAAAGACAGTGAGAGAAAGAGGGAGGGAAAGACAGTGAAAGAAAAATGGAGAGTGAGAGAGACAGAGAGAGAGAGAGAGTAGCTAATAAACAGAGTGATAGAGATAGACATAGAGAGAGTTAGAGAAAGAGAGAGAGAAAGAGACAGAGATGGAGTAAGACAAAGAGAGAGAGAGAAAGAGGGGGAAGGTGGCTGGTCGATAACAAAAATAATAATGTAAAGTAGAAGAGAGTGATGGTGAAATAGAGAGGAAGGAAGGAAGCAGAGAGACAGAAAGAAAGAAAGAGAGCACAAGAGGGGGAAAGAAAGAGAGCACAAGAGGGGGAAAGAAAGAGAGAGTGAAATAAAGAAAGAAAGAGAAAAAGAAGAAGATATAGCAATTAGAATATATACCAACAAAACAACAACAAAAAGTGTATTTATTTGGACAGTTAGTTATGTTGTCTTCTTCTTCTTCTTCTCCTTCCTCCTCCTTCTCCTCCTTCCTCTTCTTCTTTTTCTTTTTCTTCCTCCTCCTCCTTCTTCTTCTTCTTCCTCCTCCTCCTTCTTCTTTCTTCTTCTTCTTCTCCTTCCTCCTCCTCCCCTCCTTCTTCTTTCTTCTTTCCTTCTTCTTCTTCTTCTCCTTCCTCCTCCTCCTCCTCCTTCTTCTTCTTCTTCCTCCTCCTCCTTCTTCTTCTTCTTCTTCTCTCCTTCCTCCTCCTCCTCCTCCTCCTCCTTCTTCTTTCTTCTTTCTTCTTCTTCTTCTTCTCCTTCCTCCTCCTCCTCCTCCTTCTTCTTCTTCTTTTCTCCTCCTTCCTTCTCCTTCTTCTTCCTTCTTCTCTTCTTCTTCTTCTTCTTCTTTCTTCTCCTTCTTTCTTCTTCTCCTCCTCCTTCTTCTACTTCATCTTCTCCTCCTCCTCCTCCTCCTTCTTCTTATTCTTCTTCTTCTTCTTCTTCTTCTTCTTCTTCTTCTCCTTCTTCTCCTCCTCCTCCTTCTTCTTCTTCATCTTCTCCTCCTCCTCCTCCTCCTCCTTCTTCTTCTTCTTCTTCTTCTTCTTCTTCTTCTCCTTCTTCTTCTTCTTCTTCTCCCTCTTCTCCTCCTTGCCATATTTTGTATAAGATTTCTTTCTTCTCTTGGTATTAAAGGAGGCAGGGTTAGTGGATTAAAATAAATAGATCTCAGTCTCTCTAGATGTTGTTCTGTGTTGTCTTCTCTTAACACAAACGGATTTTCATTATTTCTTACAGAAGTGTAGAAAGGCATAGCAATACACACACACACACACACACACACACACACACACATACACATACACACACACACACACATACGCACGTGCATGTATGTATACATATATATATATGCATGCATACACATATGCATATATGCTGACACACACACATGTGTATGTGTGTATGAGATACATATGCACACATGCAGGCTCTCACTCACACACATACACATATATACTGACACACACACGCACATTTACACACATACAAACTCACAAACTCACATATACACGTACACACACACATACAAACTCACACACAAACACACACACATTCATACAAACTCACACACACATACACATATATGCTGACACAAACACACACACTTACACACATACAAACTCACAAACACACACACATACACATGCACATAAATGCTGACACACACACTCACACACATACGTATAAACTCATAGACACACATATACACATACACACATACAAACTCACACACAAACACACACACATACACATATATGCTGTCACACACACACACATACAAACTCACAAACACTCATACACACACAAATACACATACACACATACATACGTACAAACTCACACACAAACACACACACATACACACACATACACGTATATGCTGATACACATATACACATACACACATACACACATACAAACTCACATACAAACACACACACATACACATATATGCTGACACACACTCACACACGCACATGTACACATACACACATACACAATACAGACTCACACACAAACGCACACGCATGCACACACATACATACACGAACATACACATATAATCACACATATACATTTATGCTGATGCACACACACATACATAAATAACTTACACACATACAGACTAACACACACACACACACACACACACATACACATATGTGCTGACACACACACACATATACATATATGCTGACACACAGATACACACATACACACATGCAGGCTCTCACACAAACTCACACATTTACACATATATGCTGACACACACACATATGTACACATTTACACACACACACACACACATGTACATTACTAATTCATATGTACTTTCACACATTTTGTATTTTTAATATGTGTGCATGTGTGTGTATTTTTGTGTATTTGTGTGTGTATGTGTGTGTCTGCACGTGTGCATATGTTGTATATAAGTGTTATGTACGTAGCTACATGTGTGTGGGGGCGGATGCCTGCATGTGTGTATGAGTGTGTGTGTTTGTGTGCATGTGTGTGCATGTGTGTGTATGTGTGTGTATGTGACTATCCACCTACATATAAATTTATGTACATACTTACATAGTTATATACACACACACATACACACAACTTTACTCAATTATTTATAACCATACATACACATCTACATACATATCTACATACATGCATGTATGTGTTTGTTTGTTTGTGTGTGTCTGTCTGCGTGTGTATGTATGTGACTATCCACTTACAAATTTATGTACATATATACCCACATACATACACACACATATGCACACACACAACCGTATTCAATCATTTATAGCCCTACATACACATCTATATATATATATCTACACACAAGCATGTATGTGTGTGTGTGTGTATGTTTGTCTGTGTCTGAGTGTGTGTATGCTTATGTGTGTATGTTCATGTTCGTATGTGTGTGTGTGTGTGTCTGCGTGTATCTGTGTGTGTTTATGCATGTGTGC
>NC_043003.1:14966739-14976739 GCF_006345805.1 Octopus sinensis
AACAAGGCTTTGGCCAGCCTAGGGTTATAGTAGAAAACACTTGCCCAAAGTGTCACATAGTGGGATTGAACCCAGAACCATGTGGTACAGTCATGCCTGCGCCTATATTTAGTTCAAAACTTTCAATTTTTTATTATTTTTCTTTCTCATAAAAGTGAAGCATTTGGTGTATCCAGAATTATTAACAATAGAACCTTCATGACAAAAACTTGGCTTTTCACAAACTGAAATTCCATAACCTTTAAGAGTCACAACTGATAATCTGATAAACACTTGTATTGTTTATTCTTTGTCTCTTGCCAAACTTCTTTGTCTTCATTTTCAAAAGTCTTCCTCTTAATATTCTTCGCTGCATCAATCTGTACGTTTTTGCAATGGGTTTACATTTTCTCTTTTAGATTCTTGGTTTTTCACTAGGTATAACTTATGAATTTTTCTTGCTCCTTTTTTTTATCCTTTATTCTTTTTTTTTTATTTTTTTTGCAATTTTGGATTTCCATGGCACCAAGTATGCAATCTGATGATGTTTCTATTGAATTGTATAACCATCTCTCTTTTACTCTCTTTTACTTGTTTCAACCATTTGACTGTGGCCATGCTGGAGCACCGCCTTTAGTCGAGCAAATCAACCCCAGGACTTATTCTTTGTAAGACTAGTACTTATTCTATCAGTGTCTTTTTGCCAAACTGCTACACTACAGGGATGTAAACACACCAGCATCAGTTGTCAAGCGATGTTGGGGGGACAAACACACACAAGGATACATACATACACACACACACACATTCACACACACACACACACACACATATACGACGGGCTTCTTTCAGTTTCCATTTACTAAATCCATTCACAAGGCTTTGGTTGGCCCGAGGCTATAGTAGAAGACAGTTTGTCGATAACAATACATACATTAATGTATGTACACAAACTTACATATGAGTAGATTAGCCTGCTTGCTCACCCTTTTCTTTTCTTTTTTCTTTTTGTTGCTTCACACAGATACATGCACATGTGGACCTATGGAGGTCCACATGTGCTTGTGGGTTTTTTGGAATAAAGCTGCTAACATATGTTTACTCATACAGGTGTATATGTGTAGATATGCGTCTTATTAGGGTAAGCAAGGAAATATTATTTATCATCATTATCATCGTCATCATCATCATTTAACGTCTGATTTCCATCATCATTTAACGTCTGATTTCAGTGGGACTGAACCGGAACCATGTGGTTTGTAAGCAAGCTATTTACCACACAGCCACTCCTACACCCATCTACCAAAAAGGGGTAAGAAATTTGAGCAAACCTTCCTCCGTGGTTTTTAAAGGCTATATATCTCCATAACATTCTAATGTTGGTTTGAATTTGTTCCACAGGGCCTGCAATTTCATGGAGAGTAATTAAGTCAATTACATTTACCCCAATGCACAACTGGTACTTATTTTATCAATCCCAAAAGAGTGAAAGGCAAAGTCAACTCTGGCAGAATTTGAACTCAGATAGTAAAGATAAATGCCTAAGTATTTTCTTCAGTGTACTAATGATTCTACCATCTGGCCACCTTACATAACATTCTAATATCGAATATCTGCCACCAGGAGCATCAACAAGCTCTTTGAGCCACCAACTAAGAATTTTAAATATGTCTCCAAGATATACCTTAGAGACAAAAACCAATCAACAACGAGTAACCAGCATAGGCACACGCATGGCTGTGTGGTGAGAAACTTGTTTCCCAACCACATGGTTGTGGGTTCGGTCCCATTATGCGTACTTGGGCAAGTGTCTTCTACCATAACCACAGGCCAACCAAACCCTTGTTTTTGATAGTAGTAGTTTTCTGATTTCAGCTTTCCTGTGAAATCCGGCTTTGTGCAGGTCCTGGTGAACAGTTTTTGTGAAAACTGGGTTCTCGAGGTGGTCATTAAGCTCTGCAGTAATTTTGGGTGCTGTACTTTTGTGATCCTTTCTAACAATTCGCATAAGAGTCCAATAGTCCCTATCTGAAAGTTTTGGTTTTCTTGCAGAGTTTTGCTTCAAGGGGAGGTTTTCCCCTCTTTCTCAAAGGCTGTCATTACTTTCGAGACAGTACCTCTTGATACACCAAATATTCAGCTGTTTTCATTACACTAGCGCCTGTGATATGAGCACCAACAATTTGACCACTTTGAAAGTCCGATAGATCTGTCATTTTACTGAATTTTAATTACCTTTTTCTGATGATATCTGAAAAGAAACAGCAATTTTAGCAAAACATATTAAGCAACACTAATAATAAATCAAAAACATAAAAATAAACAAGCTTTTGATGGTTTTAATTATGATGCTATGATGCTAGGTATTTCCATTATTTTGTCCAACCCCTGTATATATATATATATAATACATTAGAGGAAAAATCAACACCAAGGTAGAATGAGTATCCCAAGTCATTTAGAGTAATTTAATTAGGGTAAGGTGAATTTGAAGTCTTACAGCTGTTTCTGAGATAACCCAAGTGGTTGGTTAGCATGTCCATGCACTGGGTATTCCATCATCAGAGACAAAGTATGAATATCTTAGGCGGGGAAAATTTACAATTTGCAAGGAATAAAATTTACAGTTTATAAGGAATAAAACAGAATAGCACTCACCTATTTGATTAGGTCACAAGTGAACCAAACCCCTCATGTTCTATATATATATAAATGTGTGTGTGTATATATATATATACACACACACACACACACACACATACACACACACATACACACACACACACACACACACACACACACACACACACACACACATATATATATATATATATATTCTTTTACTTGTTTCACACATTTGACTGTGGCCATGTTGGAGCACCATCTTTACTCAAACAAATCGACCCCAGGACTTATTCTTTGTAAGCCTAGTACTTATTCTATTGATCCAGCTGTAGAAACTTTGCCAGATCGGATTGGAGCCTGGTGCAGCCTTTTGGCTTGCCAGCTCTCAGTCAAACCGACCAACTCATGCCAGCATGGAAAGCAGACGTTAAATGATGATGATGATGATAATTATATATATATATTGTAGACATGGCTCTTGCCAGTGCTGTCTGACTGGCATCTGTGCCAGTGACATGTAAAAAGCACCATTAGAGCATGGTCAATGCCAGTGCCACCTGACTGGCCCCATGCCAATGGCCTGTAAAAAGCAAACATTACATTCTTAGAGTGGCTGAGGTTAGAAGGGCATCCAGATGTAGAAACCTTACCAGATCAGATTGGAGCCTGGTGCAGCTTCTTGGCATGTTACTCCTCAACCAAACCGTCCAACCCATGCCAGCATGGAAATCAGACGTTAAATGATGATGATGACGATGATAATGATGCTAAATATATATTTCCTTGCTTGCCCTAATAAGACGCATATTTACACATATACACCTGTATGAGTAAACATATGTTAACAGCTTTATTCCAAAAACCCACAAGCACATGTGGACCTCTATAGGTCCACATGTGCATGTATCTGTGTGAAGCAACAAAAAGAAAAAAGAAAAGAAAAGGGTGAGCAAGCAGGCTAATCTACTCATATGTAAGTTTGTGTACATACATTAATGTATGTATTGTTATCGACAAACTGTCTTCAGATCACTGACCTTTAGCTGACCAATCAAACTTACCCTCCATTTCACAGATCAATACTGTCCCTTCTTGTTTTTATTCTCTCGCCACCCCCTTGTAAAAACATTCTCCTAAATCTCCCCTCTCTCTCTCTCTCTCTCTCTCTCTCTCTCTCTCTCTTTCTCCAGCCAGTTCCTTCTCATAGATTTTTCAGTAACTAATTCTTTACTGTTTCCAGTAATTCTTCACTATTCCTCCATTCTCAAAGACTATGGACAAAGAAAAAGTTCTTCTTTTCTGCCTGATGGAGACTTGGTCCAAAATTGCTCGTAGCTCATCTCACATTCTCTCAGCAACACAGAAATTATTGAAAATAAACTGGCATGGAAGCCAGTCAGGTGGCACTGGCATTATAAATATATATATATATATATATATATATATATTCTTGCTTACCATGATAGCCAACAAAAATGTAATGTAACTCTTCACTCCAGCATTCGAAACTCCGAGTACTATAATGACAACCTTTTACTGTTTGTTCTAAATTATATCATATATAAATAATCCTCTATTTATCTAAAATCGAGGTCTCCTTCTTTTGTTGTTACATTTTATTATTATTATTATTATCATAATCATTATCATGATTATTATTATTATTATCATTATTATTATTATTATTATTATTCAGTAGTTTTATTTTTATAGCGTGCTTTCACTTCACTACCGAGCGCAGCTCTGTGTGCCTTGGGTATGTGCTGTGATTTGTTGTGATGCTCTGATGGTTATTGTATGGAAAGTGTTCTGCGTAGGATGTGTGCAGTGCCTAGTAGTGCAATTTTCTGTATGTTATATGTGTTTGTAAGTCCTGGTGTTTTTGTTATGTATTTGTCTGAATATTTTTTTATCATGCCTAATGCACCTACTATGATAAGAATTGTTTCTGTTTGCAGATTCCACATTCTAGTTACCTCTATTTCCAGGTCTTTGTATTTTGAGAGTTTCTCCATTTCTTTTAGAGACACGTTGTCATCTGCGGTATTGATACATCAATTAGAAAGCATTTTTTTCTTCATGTCTCTGACAACTATATCTGGTCTGTTGGCCTTAATTTCTCTGTCTGTGTGTATCGGCATATCCCAGAGTATGGTTGCTTTCTCATTTTCTGTGACCTTTTCTGGTGTGTGCCTATACCATCTTTTTTCTGTTGTTATTCCATAATGTTGGCATAGCTTCCAATGTATGTAGGTTCCAACTCTGTCATGTCTGTGAATATATTCCTTCTTAGCCAGGACTAGGCAGCTAGAGATAATATGATTTATTGTTTCTTGTCCATCTCCACATATTCTGCAGTTACTTGTAATATTTCTTTTCATTACATGTTTTTGGTAATTTCTGGTGGGGAGGCTTTGGTCTTGTGCTGCAATTAAAAATCCCTCTGTTTCTGCTTTGAGTCCTGAGCTTCTCAACCATTGCTGGGATTTTTCTTTTGCGTTTAGTTTAGTGCAGTATTTACCATGAAGGGGCTTTTCTTGCCATCGTTTTATCATGGTTCGTTGCTGTTCTATTTTTAGTTTGGATTTCATTTGTTTTATAGCTTTTGTTGTTTCTTCTGTCTTCACATCTTCTTTTCTTCTTCGTGTTTATTAGGTGGTATGATTTCTTGTTTGTATTTGTCAAGCTTCCTTAAATACTGAGAACAGTTTTTTGTTTTGCTCGTGTTTTGCTGCTATCTGGATCAGTTTTCCTTCCTTCTGAAGTAGATATTTTTGCAGTCCTATGGTGGTTATTTTATAGTAGTTTTCCAGCTGTATAAGGCCTCTACCACCTTCTATACGTTGTATATATAGTCTTTCTATGTCAGATTTTGGGTGATGCATCCTAGTCCTGTCAGTATTTTTCTTGTTTTCCTATCTATTTTGGACAGTTCATTTTGTGTCCAGTTAAGATATTGTAGCTGTAACTTATAACTGGGACAGCTAAAGTGTTGATACCTATTATCTTGTTTTTAGCATTGAGCTCTTTTTTTAGTATTGATCTAACTCGTCTATAATATTCTTTTTTTATTTCTCTTCATTTGTGTGTTGTTGTGTCTTATCTAGTTCATGGATTCCTAAGTATTTTAAGTTTGGCTTTGGTCTAATTCTTTTATTTCATTGGTTTTATCTAGTGTGATGTTGTTACTCTTAACTAGTTTTCCTCTTTTCATGGTTACTTTGGCGCATTTTTCTAATCCAAATTTCATATCTATTTCTTTGGTAAATCCATGAATTGTCTTTAATAGTGTTTCCAGCTGTTTGTCATTTGCAGCGTATAGTTTTAGGTCATCCATATATAATAGGTGGCTGATCGTTTTGCCGTAACATTTATATCTGCATCCAGTTCTATTTAGCATATCAGATAGAGGTGACAGTGCCAAGCAGAAAAGGAGTGGAGAGAGCGTGTCTCCCTGGAATATTCCTCTTCTAATGGGGATGTCTTTGGTTTTCATGAGTCTCTCTTTTGTTGGAGGTATAGGACTGTTTGCCATTTATTCATAGAGTGCTCTATGAGATTTTTGTGATTGTTGGTGCTACTTTGTTAATGGCTAGTGTTTTGAGGATCCATGTGTGGGGGATGCTATCAAACGCCTTTTTGTAGTCATCCAGGCCATACTGAGGCCTTTCTTCTTTCTGTGGCTGTCTTCAGTTACGGCTTTATTAATCATTAGTTGATCTTTACAGCCATATGAGCCTTTGCGGCATCCTTTCTGCTCTTCTGGGAACAGTTTGTTTTCGTCAGGTGCTTGTTCAGCCTTTGCGATATCACTGCAGTAAATGCCTTGAACATACTAGGGAGGCAGGTTATTGGTCTGTAGTTTTCTGGTTGCTGTTTCATTTGATTTGGGATTAAGATGGTTTTCCCCTTCGTGAGCCATTCAGGCATTGTCTCTGGCTCTGCTAGTATGCTGTTAAAGTTTTCAGCCAGCTTTTTGTGCATTCCTGTTAGATATTTCAACCAGAAGTTGGGGATCTTGTCATGCCCAGGTGCCTTCCAGTTGCTTAGTTTTTGCAGTGCCTGGGTGACTCTTCAGTTGTTATGGGGGTCCAAAGTTGTTCAGATGCCGAGTTTGTTATTTTGATACTCCTTTTTTTTGGCTGTTCGTTCAACCGACCATATTTCTCTCCAGAATTCTTCCAATTCTTCTGCCGTTGGTGCTGCAGTGAACTTCTATTTTATTTTTTCCCAGTCTTGGTAGAACTTTTTGGGTTTGGGTTGAACTTTTTGTTCTGTTCAAAGAAGCGTTGGCGTTTCTCGTACCGGTGGATCCTTGAGCTTTGGCAAGGATATCTTGCTTCAGCTTTTCTTTATCTCCGGCAAATCTTTTTCTGTGATGTTATATTTGCGGAGCATTTGTTTCTCTTTTTGTTGTCTCAGTAGCGTTGATTGTTTGCTGATTCATTAAGAATCGACAGGTCTTTTCTAATTTTTTTTATTTTGTTTTGGATGTTATTTATCCACAGGGTTTGTTGGGTGGTGGTACTCCTGTTTGGGCGGGTTTGGGTGAGTATCCAGCTTCTTTTGTGGCTGCAGTGGCTGCTGCGTATATCAAGTCATTCAGTTCAGTGATATCACTTTTTTTTTGTTTCAGTGGCTAGTTCAGTGACGGCAGGTTTATGCTGTTTATAATTGGTGTTGTTATTTCGTTTATTTTTATTCTTGGGAGGTATGTCAGTGGTCCATTTTGGGCTCTGGGGTTTTCAGTTCTTTGATTTTTATTTTTTATATTATCATAATCATTAGGCTCCCCTTCGTTGTTTACATCGGGTTTGTTGGGAATGTTGCGTTTGTCTTCGTGTTTTACAGTTTCAGTGTTTATATTATTGGGCATTGTTGTGTGGCTTCTATCTACATTTTCTGGTGTATTTTTTCTTTTAAATGTTCTATTTCTATTTCTGATATTATTTTGGCTTTGAGAATGTATCTTCGTACGTTAGCTAATTTATTAGGGTCATTGCTATCCAAGTCTATATCTCTATTATTTTCCTTCCATTTTTATATGTATGTGTTGTTGTATTTTCATTTTTGGGTAGAGCATTGCTGTGAAGTATGCGTGTAAGATAGAAATGTATTCCTCACGTGTCCATTTACGTCTTTTGGGTTTTATTTGCGGGACATTAGTACAACGTCCGGCCCATTATTTTGACGGTCGTCATTTTCGTAGGGTACCAGTCCGTTTATTTTCTGTTGTCACATTATTTCGCACGTGTAGTTTTTCGTACATTTTTTGTTGTAAGTTTAATGTACGTACCGCTCGATTGTTATTCTTGGGTTGAATAGTATCGGTGGCATTTAATTTCTTCGTAGTTCCTTTGTACATGGTGTTTGAGGTCGGGGATGATCGTGATGTTCCACGCATGTTTACATGTGTTGTGTTAGAGTGGAGATAATATCGAGTCAAAAAACATCATTTCGTTTCGAAAATAGTAATAATTTCAATTAGTATTACTTACTCGGATACAGTCCAATTCTTTGTTAGTAAATCTTTGGCTCCATAGGATGTCCTTGTTTCGATGTGTTGTGGATAGATTGGTTTTTCGGAGCTCTGTATTTTCCTTCTTACTCTTAAACGTCCCCGGTGTTCTCTCTTATTATTATTATTATTATTATATTATTATTATTCAGTAGTTTTATTTTTATAGCATGCTTTCAGTTCACTACCGAGCGCAGCTCTGTGTGCCTTGGGTAAGTGCTGTGATTTGTTGTGATGCTCTGATGGTTATTGTATGGAAAGTGTTCTGCGTAGGATGTGTGCAGTTCCTAGTAGTGCAATTTTCTGTATGTTATATATGTTTGTAAGTCCTGGTGTTTTTGTTATGTATTTGTCTGAATATTTTTTTATCATGCCTAATGCACCTACTTGATAGGAATTGTTTCTGTTTCAGATCCCATTCTAGTTACCTCTATTTCCAGGTCTTTGTATTTTGAGAGTTTCTCCATTTCTTTTAGAGACCGTTGTCATCAGCTGGTATTGATACATCATTAGAAAGCATTTTTTTTCTTCATGGTCTCTGACAACTATATCTGGTCTGTTGGCCTTAATTTCTCTGTCTGTGTGTATCGGCATATCCCAGAGTATGGTTGCTTTCTCGTTTTCTGTGACCTTTTATTATTATTATTATTATTGTTATTATTATTATTATTATTATTATTATTATTATTATTATTAATATTATTATTGTTGTTGTTGTTGTTGTTGTTATTATTCAGTAGTTTTATTTTTATAGAGTGCTTTCACTTCACTATCGAGCACTGCTCTGTGTGCCGTTGGTTTGTTATTTATGTTGTTGATCTTTTATGGTTGTGTTTGAGGTTGTGTTTGATGCTGTGTGTGCTTGGGTATGTGCTGTATTTGTTGTGATCTCTTATGGTTACTGTATTGAAAGTGTTTTGCATAGGATGTGTGCAGTACCCAGTAGTGCAATTTTCTGTATGTTATATATATTTGTAAGTCCTGGTGTTTTTCTTATCTTATTATTATTATTATTATTATTATTATTATTATTATTATTATTTATGGGTTTTTCTTCTTCTTTCAAATTTGCTTCCATTTCTTACCGAGTGTCTTCTGGGCTCCTAGGGCAAAGAAACTCATAGTATACATTGGTAGGCCATTAAACTAAGCTCACTAGTTCGTTATTTTTTTTTTTTGATAAAAATAAAGTTAAATTAAAATACATGGGTAGTAATAGTTCTCACATCGACAAGCTCTTCTCAATATTTGTGATGTACCAGTTAAGACAATCTTTTGCACTTATTATTATTATTATTATTATTATTATTATGAAAATCAAAATAAAATAGATGAACATCAATGGAATTTGTATCTTTATGGTACCAGTGCCGGTGGCACACAAGAAAACCATCCGAACGTGGCCGTAGCCAGTACCGCATCGACTGGCCTCCGTGCTGTGGGCACGTAACAAACACCATCCGATCATGTCCGTTCGCCAGCCTCATCTGGCACCTGTGTCGGTGGCACATAAAAACACCATCTGAAGACCCGGCAAGACTAGTCAGGCCATAACCCGTGGCCCCTACCTGGGACGTAGTCAGTCCGCTTGTGCATACCTTCCTTCTTGTGACACTTGTGAAGACCTGTTGAGACAAGTGATCAAATCAAATCAAATCAAATCAAAATAGATGAACATCAATGGAATTTGTATCTTTGTGGTACCAGTGCCGGTGGCACACAAGAAAACCATCCGAACGTGGCCGTAGACAGTACCGCATCGACTGGCCTCTGTGCTGTGGGCTCATAACAAACACCATCCGATCGTGGCCGTTCGCCAGCCTCAGTGGATTTGGTAGACGGAAACTGAAAGAAGCCTGTCGTATATATGTATATATA
>NC_043003.1:14979239-14981739 GCF_006345805.1 Octopus sinensis
CTCAGATATTTAACCGCCGTTCCAAGATTGAAGAATATAGTCTTGGATTAACCAACAGAGAGGTTGCAAGACCGACAGAGAGAGAGAGAGAGAGAGAGATAGGTACACACATAAAATGAAAGATGGTATATAAATATCTTAAACAACCATAGAAATAATAAATGTGATTACATTCTTTAAATAAACACATACTGTTTATATAAACACTACATGTTTATATAAACATACAATGTTTATACAAACAATACCATATTCTTAACTGTTTTGTAATATTTTTGCAGCCATTTCTATCGTATTAGTGTCAGTGGGTTGATTTTTCACAAATTTTGTTAATTGCATAATGTCTGAGCAACGTTTTTATTTATTTGTATATTTATATATTTGTTTGTTAGTTTGTTTTTTTTTTCTGTTTGGTGTTTTTCCTCCCACCGTTTGAAAAGTCGGAATAGATTTTGTTGCTGTCTCGAAACAGTGAGGCTAGTAGAATAGTGGTTCTTTCCCCAATGGCTACAAACAACACAAATATTGTAGCAAAGTTTGAAATCCTAATCTTGTTGTCAGGATTTCAGCACCTTAATCTCAAAGCCATCATGCTTCATTCAAAGACTTCATAAGATTATGTAAACGTTTCCATTTTCTTTTCATTCTTCTTTGTTGTTCTTTTTAACTCAGACTTTACACTCCAGATTTACAAGAAAGAAAGAAAATGGTAAAATTGATCTACCAATGCTGCTTCCAAAAAGCACATTACCAAACATAAAATGAAACAGTTCTAACTAAGAATCGAAACACTGCATGATTCATACAATTTTTTAAAAGTATTTTCTGCCATATCTTTGTTCCAACCACTTTTTCTCATTTCCCTTTTTTCTTTCATTTCACAAAACATGGAAATCTTTAAGAGCATCACTAATTAATGTTGAATCCATAAAATATGCATGTTCAGGAATCTAAAAATCTTTTTCAATCATTTTTTTTCTCCAGGCTTTGAACTTATTGTCACCAAAAATTTTTCAAGATTATATATTCAGATTTTTTTTCTATTTTAGTAGGCAGTAATGCATTAGAGTATAGTGGAGAAGAGTAAAATTGAAAGTCAAAGTCGAAGTTGTTGCTGTTGTTATTGTTGTAGCACTTTAGTCTGGAGAAAGAGGCTGCAGCCGACTTCATGTGTTCTCCAAGACTTGTAGAATTGATACAGTTGCATTCACCTCAAACAACTGTAAATCAACTATTTGGTTTTAATAGGGGTGAAAGACGGTACTCATGACCTTTTATAAGGTCTCTGACACTGGTGGGAAGAAAGGAGAGAAAGGAAGGAATCTTCAAACTAGGAACCAAGTCTATATGCTTGCAAAGGAGCCAACTCCTCTGCAATGTGCCAGGCATGAATGTAAGGTACGAAATTTGCTCCCCAACCACATGATTCTCAGTTCTCTCCTACTCTGTGGCACTTTGAGCAAATGTCTTTCTACTATTGAGTTGTGGCCAAAAGCTTGGAACCTTTTTTAAAAGATTAAAATTGTTATTCCCAAGTACAATTCGATTCAAATATATACAATGTAGAGATATACTTATCTTATACATGATCCAATGGGTCAATATCTAGAAGCAAAAATAGGTAAAACCAAAAATATATTGGGTTGTCCAGAAAGTTTGTGCTGATTTTTAAAGGGAAGAAAAAAGGTCAATAAATACTTGCCATTACATTTTTAATCAACCAAATATGAACCATTTTGTTGCACAATGCGTCTCCATATTTCCTTTAACTTGAAAATACCCTCTTCCCAGAATTGAAGTGGTTTCATGGCAAAGAATTCATCAAAGTATCTTTTTATGCCATCCAAGGAATTTAAATTTTTACCATTAAGACTATTCTGTAGAGACCTGAATAAGTGGAAATCCGAAGGAGCAATATCTGGTGAATATGAAGGGTGAGGTAACACATCCCAGCTGAGCTTCAGCAATTTTTGTCTGGTTCCCAAAGCATCAAGTGCCGAAAATGAACTTTCTTATCTTCCATTTTAAAGGGTTACAGAATTAACACAGGTTATAGGAACATAAACGTTCTTCCACGAAAAGATAGCTTAAACTGTGCTCTAAATGGAGGTGTAGTCAAATCCTATTTTATGGACTCAACCATGTTCTAAAATAAGTCAAAAGGTAAGCTACTATAAATCGGCATGAACTTTCTGGACAACCCAATATTTCTTGACCAAATTGCTTATTTTTAATTAATAGAAGCTTGTACATCACATATCCGAAAATATGTTCCAAACTTTTGGCCGTGACTGTAGACTTGGACTGATCAAAGTCATGTGAGAGGATTTGTTAAACAGAATCTGAAAAAAAGCCGGTTGTATATATCAGCAGCAGCAGCAGCAGCAGCATTTAGCATCTGTTTTCAATGCTGGAATGGGCTGGAGAGTTTGACAGGAACTGGCAAAGCCAGGGTCCACACAAGATTCCATAATCTGTTTTGGTTTGGTTTCTACAGCTG
>NC_043003.1:14986739-14999239 GCF_006345805.1 Octopus sinensis
CATTGTGGTTATCATCGTCATCATCATCATCATCATCGTCGTCGTCGTCATTTACTTTTTGCTTTTCCATGCTTGCATGAGTCGGATAGAATTTGTTGAAGCAAATTTTCTATAGTCGGATGCTCTTCCTGTTGCTAACCCTCACCTGTCTCCAAGCAGGTTAGTATTTTATCAGACGCTAGACATGTTTCTTTTTCATGGAAGACTGGAAACAAACAACGTCACTGGTATGACAAGGTTGTTCATTTACAACCATCACAGGTTGTAAATGGTTAGGTTAAGGGTACACACTAACACACACACACATACACATGCACACACACACACACGCACAAACGCACGCACACACATGTAAACACACACACACGTAAACACACACACACGTAAATACACACATGTACACTCATATGTATACAATAGGCGCAGGAGTGGCTGTGTGGTAAGTAGCTTGCTTACCAACCACATGGTTCTGGGTTCAGTCCCACTGTATGGCACTGTGGGCAAGTGTCTTCTACTATAGCCTCGGGCCGACCAAAGCCTTGTGAGTGGATTTGGTAGACGGAAACTGAAAGAAGCCTGTCATATATATGTATATATATATATGTGTGTGTATATGTTTGTCCTCCCAACATCACTTGACAACTGATGTTAGTGTGTTTACGTCCCTGTAACTTAGTGTTTCAGCAAAAGAAACCAATAGAATAAGTACTAGGCGTACAAAGAATAAGTCCTGGGGTCGATTTGCTCGACTAAAGGTGGTGCTCCAGCATGACCACAGTCAAATGACTGAAATGAGTAAAAGTGTAAAAGAGTAATAGGCTTCTTTCAGTTTCCATCTACCAAATTCACCCTCAAGGCTTTGGTCAATGTGAAGCTATAGTTGAAGACACTTGTCCAAGGTACCAAACATTGGAACTGAACACAAGACCACATGGTTGGGAAGCAAGATTCTTGAGCACACAGTCTCACCTGAACCTTGGAAACTACAAGACGTACCATTATTTTGAAAAACATACAGAGTTTGGACAAAACAATGGAAACATCTTAAAATTTCAACCAAATGTATTTTAATATCGAGTAGGACCACCTTTGGCAGTAATTACAGCTTGAATTCTATGAGGCATAGGCTCATACAAAGTTTCAATTGTTTCCAAAGGAATTTTTGTCCATTCTTCAGCTAAAACAGTCTCTAGTTCTTGTAGTGATCATGGATGAGGATATCAACTCCTGACTTGTTTCCCTAAAATGCACCATAAATGTTCAATAATATTGAGATCTGGGGACTGTGGTGGCCAGATAAGATGTTCAACTTCACTAAAATGTTCCTCGTGCCATTCAGTAACAACTTTAGCTGTGTGAATTGATGCATTATCATCCTGAAAGATTGTATTTCCCTCCAGAAACATTTCCGTGACCAAAGGATGAATTGGATCAGATAAAATGCTTAAATAGTCTTGACTATTAATTTTGCCATGAAGGGAAACCATTGGGCTGGCGGATTTCTTAGATGTAGCCCTCCACATCATCACAGATCCTCCTCCTTGTTTAACAGTTGGAAGAAGGCAGTCTGGGTCAAATGCTTCTTTTGGCTGTCTCCACACGTATACTCGGTCGGTGGTTGGATATAAGGTAAAGGATGACTCATCCGGGAAAATAACATTCTTCCACTGCTCTAGGGACCAATTCTGTAGGTTTTTACTTCACTCTAAATGCTTTGCAACATTTGTTTCTGAAAGTAGTGGTTTTCTGATTGCAGCCCTCCCATGAAATCCGACTTTGTACATACACACATGCACAGATGCACAAACATACACATACACACATGCATGTATATACACATGCACAGTTGCACAAACATTCACATACAAACACATACACTTACACACATGCATGTATATACACATGCACACATTCACAGATGCACAAACATACACTCACATATACGTACACACATGCATGTATATACACATGCACACATGCACAGGTGCACAAACATACACATACACACACATACACACATGCATGTATATACACACATAGACATATGCATGCATATACACATGCACCCATGTACATGTGCATTTGCACATTATGTACACATACACACATGTGCAAATGCATTTATGCATGCATTTGCACACGTACATCCTCAAGCATTTCCATTTCATACAGCGACTATAAAAATGCTAAGTTCATAAGTTAAAAAATAGCTGAAAAATTTGTGAGTGGGCAGTTTAGCTTAATGGTAAAGCACTTGACCAGTAATCACAGAGATGTGAGTTTGGGTCTCATGGCTGGCTGCTGACAGATTTTTTTCAGCAATATAAGGATGATATCCTGTTCACGCTGTTCATGCATTATTCTGCGCTTGAGAATGAATTATCTTCATATCCGTACATTTCCATTTCCTAGGGATATCTGAATGTGTGTGTGTGTGTGTGTGTTTGCACATGCACGGGTTTATGTATGCGTGTGAGGCAGAATGCATGAGACAGAGAGAGGAGGAGAGAGAGAGAGAGAGAGAGAGAGAGAGGAAGTGGATGTGTATGAGTATAAGTTGTGTGTGTGTGCATGAATTGCAACAGCAACAAGAGCAACAATAAGGAAAGAGTAAGCATTTAGTTCTGCCATTACACCCATCACCACTGCTGCCGCTGCCACCACCATCACCACCACCACTATCACCATCGCCATCACAATTACTACCACCACCGCCACCACAACTGCCATCACCACCACCATCACCACCATTACCACCACTGCTATCACCACCACCAATATCACCAACACTGCCATCACCACCACTACCACCACTGTCACCAACATCACAACCACCACTACTGCCATCATCACCACCACCATCACCACCAGCACTACCACCATCACTATCACCATTACCGCCATAACTACTAGCACTGTCACCACAACCACCACCACCACTTTCACCATCGCCATCACCATCACCATCACTACCATCACAACCACTACCCCCATCGCCATCACTACCATCACTGCCACCACCATCACCTCTTCTGCCACCACCACCTCCACCAGCAACAACAATAACAACAGCAACAACTACAAGAGCATCAAAAAATAAAATCAATATGACAATTGTAGCCTGGAATGACAACAGAATGGCAAGTTTGTTTGTTTTGAGGGTAGGGATTGCAAGATCGAAGTGCAGCTGTACATGAGATCAGCAGGGGATGGATAAAATGGTGGAGTTCCTCCGTCTCTCTCCGTGAAGCTAAGCCCAGTCAAAATGTCACTCCAGCCTAGATTTGAAAATGTCACAATAGAGATAATGACTCCCGCATGGCACCTGCAATAAAACTCTATTGATATTTATATATATATATATATATATATATATATATATATATATATATACACATACATACATACATACATATATATATATATATATTATATATATATATATAATATATATTATATATATATATATATATATATATATTATATATATATAATATATGATATATAATAATAATTTGAGGGAATATTATTCCAAACTTACAGGGAAAAATTCAATTTAGAAATACTAAATCAAATTTCACAAAATATAACATATACATATTTAAATTAGAAAAAAACACCTTTTATCAATTCAAAATGAAAAATATATTAAATATAAGATAAAAAATATACCGATGATTAAGTAATGTGCAAAATAATAAATAAAACGTTATTCTACCAAATATATACGTTTTATTTATTATTTTGCACATTACTTAATCATCGGTATATTTTTTATCTTATATTTAATATTTCTATTATATGTAATTTTCTAGATTGTGTAATTTAATTTTTCATTTTGAATTGATAAAAGGTGTTTTTTTCTAATTTATATATAATATATATATATATATATATGTATATTCTCTTATATAAAATCCGTTCTGTCTGTCTGTGTGTGTCTTCGGGGATCTCGGGCATTCTCCATCCGATTGCACTCAAATTTGATATGTAGATACCAACGGTATCAGGGCATGTATAGGTCTTGAAATCATCATCGTCATCATCATCGTCGTTTAGCGTCCGTTTTCCATGCTAGCATGGGTTGGACGGTTCTACTGGGGTCTGTGAAGCCAGAAGGCTTCATCAGGCCCAGTCAAATCTGGCAGTGTTTCTATGGCTGGATGCCCTTCCTAACGCCAACCACTCCGTGAGTGTAGTGGGTGCTTTTTACGTGCCACCCGCACAGGTGCCAGACAGAGCTGGCAAACGGCCACGAACGGATGGTGCTTTTTATGTGCCACCGGCACAAGGGCCAGGCGAGGCTGGCAACGGACATGAAACGGGGCGGTGCTGGCAACAGTTGCGAAACGGAAGGTTCTCTTACATGCCACCGGCACTGGTAACACATCTGCAATTTCCATTGATCGATTTCCATTCTGATCCTCACTTGCCTCAACGGGTCTTCACAAGTAGAGTTTCGACATGCCACTGGCACTGGTAACACATCTGCAATTTCCATTGATCGATTTAAATCGATTCCAGGTGGAAATGCGATCAATAAAGCCGTTTTTGTCCTGCTTTTCTTCTGTCAACCTGTACATAACTGCACCTTCCATTTTTTGTACTGCTTAAAGGCACGTTTCTTTCCTGCCAAGCTTACTGTTTAAACCATATTTGTGTTCTCCCAGTCAACAGCCTTATCATTACTGGTACTTTAAATTCATTGGTTGCATATTTGTGTGAATAAAATCGTTTTTCTTTGGAACAGAAAAAATGTCTATCTTTATTTCTTCTTTTGCTGGTGTCTCAAATTTAGGTTGTTTTTAGTTGTTTTTAGAAAATTTGGTTTAAATGTTTGACAACTCAGCACCCTCCATTGGATGGGGGGGGGCGTTTTGCTTGTGTATATATATATATATATATATATATATATATATATATATATATATATATATATATAATATATATATATATATCATCACGTGACCGACCAGTCCATCAGATGTAGTTACACATCGCTGGTCACAATGCGTTTGCATTGTTTTAGCCTTCGAATGACGCCACCCCGCCATATATATATATTAGGTCATCAAGTTTGTAATTTGTAGAAAAGGAAAATAAGTTTGCTAATGTTTTATAAATACAAGGAGTAGTTTTATTCATCAAAGTATGCACCCATATTATCAATAGACTTTTGTCATTTTAGCGGTACCTTGCCAGCCTGGAATTGTAAAAGCCTGGTAATCTAGAGTTAATAAAATCTTGGAAAGCCTGTTTTACAGTATCATCGGAATTAAATTTTTTTCCTATCAAAAAGTTATCCAAATTCTGGAGGAAGTGGTAGTCAATGGAGGCAAGATCAGGTGAGTATGGTGGATGATGGAGAACTTCCAACTACTGTAGTGTCACCAATGTCATTTTTGCAATGTTTGGTCTGGTGTTGTCATGCAATAAAATAGGGAAGGATCTGATGACTAATCTAGGCTATTTTTTGTAAGTTTCTGCATCATTTGGTCCAGTTGACTACAGTATACTTCGGCCGTGATTGATGAGCCAAGTGTAAGGAAATCATAATGGATCACATCTGCACCAGACCACCAAACACACCATCAGCTTCTTTTGATGAACTTTGCTTTTTGGACTGTTTTATTGGTCTGTCTTTGTCCAACCATTGTGCTGAATGTTTACGGTTGTTGTATTAGATCTATTTCTCATCACATGCTACAATTCGATTAAAAAATTATTCATTTTTAAGACAAGAAAGTAGCATAATGCAGGCTTCCAAACGTTGCTGTTTCTGATTTTCATTGAGTTCACTTGGAACCCACTTGTCCAACTTTTTCACTTTACTGATTTGAACTAGGTGAGTCAATATTGTTTGCATGCTAACACCAAACAACAACGATAATTTTTATATGGGTCTGATTCGATGGTAGCTTTCAGTTTGTCATTATCCACCTTTATTTCTTGTTGAGTGCATTGCTCATTTGTGAGCAATGCAGTCAATGATAATGATGATGATGATGATGGTGATGATGATGATGATGATGAAGATGATGATGAAGATGAAGACAACAATGATGACAACGATGACAACAATGTGATGATGACAATGACGATAACAATAATGATGACTGGGTATTGATTATTGATTAGCAGTGAATGTAGTGACGATAATGTTTGATTAACAATAGTAATCATAACAGTAGTTTTTGGCATTGGTGATGATGATGATGGCTATACATGTTGTTTACAAATGACTATAGCAACAATAACAGCACCGGTTTTTGGTGGTGAAAGAAGAATGTTAAAACCAATCATGCTTAAACTCATGCTTGATTTAATCTACCGTCCAAGGTTAAATGTTAGCTGTTCTTCTCAACAAAAGGACCCCAAGTTTCTTTACAGTACGTGCATGATGATGGATAATTGTTTAATTGCAAGGCTAAGAATGTTCAGAGTGTAACCGTGACTTCACCAATTTTACATTGAATATTAGAAAAAATGATAAATAAATTTCACGTCTTAACAGTTGATTAAGCATGTCGATACACTTACAACTCGTAAAAGATATAACAAGTTACACTGAAGATCTTAATCTGGTCGAACAAACTGCTAGAAATGAGCATTCTTATCAACTTAAAAATTGCAATTGTCTTGAAAAAGAAGGACATCATTGATAATGTTGTTCTAGATATATACAAAATGGTAGGATGGTCATGGCTGGAATGTTTTTAATCCTAAATCTAATTGATGAGAGAAGATTGGGTAATAATGAGGAATGATAATGAAGAGGGGAAAATAATGAAGTTCCTCATGTCACCTGGTGAAAAGGCCAAACAACAGAGTGATATACACACACACCCATACATATGTATATAGAAATAATGACATACAGGTAACAGGTATAGTATTTAATGCTTTATAAAACATACACGTGTCTCAACAATATATCATAATAATTACATAACTTGTTGAAATATTATATAATTTAGCAATTTACTTCTTCAGAGTTCCACAGTATATACAATATGTGGTATTGAAACTTTCTCTCTCTATATATATATTTGAATAAACATTTTATTTTTTAGGCATGATTTTCTCAATTTTTTTCATGTTCCTTCAATCTCTCAAGCACTTTTTATTTTTCATTGAAAAACAAAAAATTGTTGAAACTGGTATGGTATTTTAATAAATTTGCCAAAATAACATTTAAAACTACAATTTGTTTAAAGCCTTAGATGCCTTTTCAACCCCAAAATTTGAGTCAGTTCAGTCACCTGGCACTATGTTCTTTTTCTCAAGAAGTTCTAATTGCTACTTTTTACCTGTATTCATGGTTCTGGGTTCAGTCCCATTGCGTGGCACCTTGGGCAAGTGTCTTCTTCTATAGCCTCAGGCCAATCAAAGCCTTGTGAGTGGACTTGGTAGATGGTAACTGAAAGAAGCCCGTCGTATATATATATATATATATAATAAGGGTGATGACATATATATATATATATAGTAAGGGTGATGATGATGATGACAACAATGATGGTGATGATGAGGATGAGGATGAGGATAGTGAGGATGATGATGATGATGATGATAATGATGGATGGTAATAGAGGTGATGATGGCAATGGTGATGATGAAAATGATGATGACAACAATGGTGATGCCAACGATGATGATGACAATGCCGATGATGATGATGGTGATGGTGACGATGATGGTGGTGGTGGTGATAGATGTGGTCGTGGTGGTGGTGGTGAGGAGGAGGAGGAGGTTAGTTACAATTGAGCTGATATTGGAAAAGTAGGAATATGGTAGTTTAGCAACGAAGGCACTGAGAATAACGGCAGTGATGACGACAACGATGATAATGACGATGACAACGATGACAACAACGAGGACAACAACAACAACAACAACGATGACGACGGTGGTGGTGGCGGTTGTGGTGGTAAATAAGATGGCGACGGAGAGGACGAGGGAAAGAACGAAGATGACATTTCGAAGAAAGATGACTTCAGAGTTGACAAGATATGTTTTGATGGATACAACATGTCTATTTACATGGAAGATTCTGAATAAACCATAAACAACGACATTGTTTTTCGCTTGTATAATAGATATTTGTAATTACGAATATAAATATTTTGCATCGAGACAATGTTTGTTTTTGTTTTTTTTTTGGTTTTTTGCAATATCAAGAAATTTTCTCACATATTTTTGATATTTCTAGTACAAAAACAAAAATAAGAATTAAAAAAAAAAAATTAAAATAACAAAGAAAAATACTTGTAACAACAAAATATCTCTGAATGTTCAAACAAATCTGAAATATTTTGATCATGCTAATATTCGAGAATTTGTAAACAAAGAGATTTTTTTTTTTTAGTCTGTGTGAAAGGTAGATTGTACGTAGCTCATTTAAGATGAGTCATAATGAAACACAGGTGTTAAATGCGGAGGACAGGTAGATGCTGGAGACACATCGGTTGAGAAAGGCGGCGAGCTGGCAGAAACGTTAGAACGCCGGACGAAATGCGTAGCCGTATTTCGTCTGCCGTAATGTTCTGAGTTCAAATTCCGCCGAGGTCGACTTTGCCTTTCATCCTTTCGGGGTCAATAAATTAAGAACCAGTTACGCACTGGGGTCGATGTAATCGACTTAATCTCCTTGTCTGTCCTCTCTGTGTTTAGCCCCTTGTGGGTAGTAAAGAAATAGGTTGAGAAGTGGGCTTTCTGAATGTGCAGTATAAACTTTCATGGAAACATATGAAAGTAGGGAACATATGACTCGAAAGGGCCAGCGAGCATTAAAGACACCAGTTCTGTGGTAATGAAATGCAGTCAATTAAGGGCCCTTTGAATGTATAGTCATGGCTGTGTGATAAAAAGCCTTGCTTTCTGACCACATAGTTCTTGGTTCAGTCCCACTGCATGGCACTTTGGGCAGTTGTCTTCTTCCACAATAGTCTTGGGCCAACCAAAGACTTGTGAGTGGATTTGATAGGTGGAAACTGAGAGAAGCCCAGCATGGTTGTGTGGTAAGAAGTTTGCTTTCCAACCCTGTGATTCAGGGTTTAGTCCCACTGCATGGCACCTTGGGCAGTTCTTTTCTTCCACAATGGTCTTGGGCCAACCAAAGACTCATGAGTGGATTTGATAGATGGAAACTGAAAGAAGCCCAGCATGGTTGTATAGTAAGAAGTTTGCTTTCTAACCCTATGATTCAGGGTTCAGTCCCACTGCATGGCACCTTGGGCAGTTGTTTTTTTCCACAATAGTCTTGGGCAAACCAAAGACTTGTATGTGGATTTGATAGATGGAAACTGAGAGAAGCCCAGCATGGTTGCGTGGTAAAAAGTTTGCTTTCCAACCATATGATTCAGGGTTCAGTCCCACTGTGTGGCACCTTGAGCAAGTTGTCTTCTACTATGGTCTCAGGCCAACTAAAGTTTTGTCAGTGGATTTGGTAGATGGAAACTAAAAGAACCCCATCATGAGTAACCTCCAAGATGGAAGAAAGAACAGGAAAAAGCCTCCTCCTAAATTAAGTAGGGAAATCTTTGAGAAGGAGGAGGGGGATTTATGCCAGGTGTTGAGAGGCTAAGGTATGATAAAGGAATGATGCATAGGTGTGTTGCTATAGAGGAGATACATGGCTACCCTGCATCATATAAGGGTGGATGCGAGTAGCTGGGAAGGAGAGTAAAATTGTCGTGATGGGGTCACAGAGCATATCTGGCTATCTATTTGTCTATCTGTCTGTCTATCTGTCTCTCTGCCTGTTTGTCTATATCTATCTATCTCTCTCTATCAGGGACGTTCCATCCTTGTAGGCAAGGTGGGCAGTACCTACCCTGAATAAAATAGATCAATTGTAATACTTTCCTTTTATGGCAAAATATGCACCTAATTCAATAAAATTATGAAGGTTACTCTGATTACTATGCATAAAATGCAAAATATCTTATTATTTTGTAGATTAAGTAGACATAATTCGTCCCTGCCTTTCAATCTCAGTATTAAATCTATGCATAATACTGCTGTAGTACACATGCTGCGTACATTCCTACAACAACGTTTTCTTTATGTGCTATAAAGGCAGAAGTAATTCTACCCACGAACTAGCAATCATGAGTGTAACAGTCTAACCACTAGGCCACACACCTACATTTATATTGCTTAGGTATTGTGATACTTATAACCCGATGCAGAACATGATATGCAAGGCTTCAGAATGAAACTAGAGCTGAGTATAGAGCAGTAATAAGAAAATCAGATGACAAAGAAATAAATGGTTATCTTATGAACTTCAATAGCTTACAGCTGTTTCTGCTATCAGACGCAGTGGGTTCATAGTTGAGAGCTTGAGTACCACCTTATAACTTCATCATTAGAGGCTCTGATGAAGCTATAAGGTGTTACTCAGGCACTCAACTATGAGTCCACTGTGTCTGATAGCAGAAACAACTGTTAGCTATTGAAGTTGTGATCTCATTTTCTTATATATTATTGTGTGTGTGTGTTAGAAAGTCAATAAACTGTTGTGTGGAACAAAAGGACTTGACACTAGTTAATCTACCCCAGTTGCACTGATGCTCGCTTGTCACTTTCACTATTACGGATGCAGTGAATCAATGATTGTCTCATTGGAAATCTATAACCAATAATGTTATTGTTTATATAATGTATGTTTTAGGAAAACAAACTCATAAATAAAAAGACTAAATGTTAAATCAATGGTGATGATAGTAGTAAATTCCAGTAGAATATGTCTGCGATTTGGTCTCTATATTTCTGTAGAAATACGAGGGGGTGCTGAAAAGTTCCTAGCTTTTGGTAAAAGAAGATACAATAAGATCAATTAATTATGATTTTATTCAGTATATTCCCCTCTCAGATTCATACACTTAAAAGAACTCAGAAGGTTGGGGCTCCAGCCAAGCGTTTTGAGAAGCCCTTATATATATATATATTATATATATATATATATATATATACTCTTAGTCTTTTACTCTTTTACTTGTTTCAGTTATTTGACTGCGGCCATGCTGGAGCGCCACCTTTAGTTGAACAAATCGACCCCAGAACTTATTCTTTGTAAGCCTAGTACTTATTCTATCAATCTCTTTTGCCGAACTGCTAAGTTATGGGGATGTAAACACATCAGCATCGGTTGTCAAGCGATGTTGTGGGGACAAACACAGACACACAAACACACACATATATATACATATACATATATATGACGGTAATGAAAGAGTTAAGGAGTGTCCAAAGTGAAAGTTGATATCGGTATACAGATTCATGATCGAAGGGTTAACCCAGTTTATACCAAACAACACAAGACTACCCCTGTTTCTAATACAAACTCTGTTTTAAATTAAATTAAATTAAATTCTTGCATCAAAATTTCATGGTAATTTATGTTCCAGACATCAGGTTAATAATGAGAAAATTATTTTGCTTAACTCTTCCCCATTTTCTAAATTAAAATAAAATAAGGGAATATGTGTCAACAGAAATATGGTAATGAAAGGGTTAAGCATCTTTAGAACTACTAATTCTCAGTTACACTTCAAACCAGAGTTTTAGTTATCAGACATAAACTCTTTATGTAAACTTATTATACAGGTTGACATCAACTTATGACCTATCCAACTAATGACGTATCCGACTTATGACCGAACGACTTTATGACGATTGGCCCGACAGCAATAATAAATAGTCCAGTTGAAATCTAATGGGTTTAATTTCTTAGAAATTGACCCATCTACAGATGATGTCAGCTAACAAACACTTCCCCTAGGTTTGGTTATTGGTCACCACAATAATAATATGTGACTAGAAAGTTAAACTGGAGCTCTTAAAGGCGGCGAGCTGGCAGAAACGTTAGCACGCCGGGCAAAATGATTAGCAGTATTTCTTCTGCTGCTACGTTCTGAGTTCAAATTCCGCTGAGGTCGACTTTGCCTTTCATCCTTTCAGGGTTGATTAAATAAGTACCAGTTACACACTGGAGTTGATATAATCGACTTAATCCATTTGTCTGTCCTTGTTTATCCTCTCTGTGTTTATCCCCTTGTGGGTAGTAAAGAAATAGGTTATTGGTCACCACTATGTTGGATGGACTATCCAGTCATGGAGACATCGAGGCAACCTCGTATTTGTTTATAAGACGACTGCTTGAGACTCTGAAATTTTTCACTAATGCCAGTATCTCTCTCTATATAAACGGCAGTTTGTCTGTGTGTGTTTCTGTGGTCTGTTAGGTTGTACCCTCACCCTGACCACGGCTTTCAACCAATCTGATGAACTTGACACACAATAGCCCAATGTCATAATTCAAAACTAACGCAGCGAAAATTTTGAAAAGTTCCCCCAGTTCTGAAAAAAAATCTATAAATTCGACATGGGGTCGAGAATCAGAAACACAAACCACAGACTGTCTAGGGGACGCAACTTCACCTTTTTAACTCTCAAAAATAAATTTACCATAATTTTTTTTCCATTTTTTGCTA
>NC_043003.1:15004239-15014239 GCF_006345805.1 Octopus sinensis
AATCAGCAATGCCAAATAGACGATGCCAAAATGGCTGCACCAAAATGTCTCATAGTCATAAGAGCACTTCCCTAGAAGAAATTGATGGCTTTTGTTGGTAGGTCAGCTGCGGAGGTGACTATTTTGAAGGCATAATAACGAATATAGGATCAAGCTGAAAAGCACTCAGAAAGCCATTACAATGCATAGCACTCCCTTTTTGTCCTTGGATAGTATAACTTATTTCCTATTTGTTTACCCCTAAAAAGTATAAAGAATGGCTTTTATTTCCTTCAAACTTTGCTTTTATTACATTTATTCAAACCCTAAAGAATCCCTTTTAATACATGACTATGACGTGCATCCATTACTCCTGGTCCTGATCCGAGATGCACATATTGTCAGCCACTGAGAGACATGCTCAAATGCTTAAGGTCAAGCAATTGATTAGCAAATCTGTGTTATTCCACAGAATATTTACCATAAGGGTTTTTTCTGCTTCAGCAACTCAGCACTGAATCTGTCTGAAATGCAGTGCTAAATTAACCATTAAGTAAAGTAAGTACGTGCTTAGGGCATCAAGGGAAAGAGGAGCACCACAGAAATGGTAAATGGTTTACAGCACAAAAGAAATCACTTCAAACTTGCTAAAATAATATTCGGGATGCCTTTGTCTCTACTAAGTATAGATACAGATGTGTTACCTAAGATTAATTTTGAGGATCTGATCAAAGACATTGCAATTCAAAAAAGTAGGTGGAAACTTTTCAAATATAGGTGCAGGAGTGGCTGTGTGGTAAGTAGCTTGCTTACTAACCACATGGTTCTGGGTTCAGTCCCACTGCGTGGCACCTTGGGTAAGTGTCTTCTACTATAGCCTTGGGCCGACCAAAGCCTTGTGAGTGGATTTGGTAGATGGAAACTGAAAGAAGCCCGTCATATATATATGTATATGTGTGTATATGTTTGTGTGTGTGTGTGTGTGTGTGTGTGTGTGTGTCCACACAACATCGCTTGACAACTGATGCTGGTGTGTTTACGTCCCCATAATTTAGCGGTTCGGCAAAAGAGACTAAAGGCGGTGCTCCGGCATGGCCACAGTCAAAATGACTGAAACAAGTAAAAGAGTAAAAGATATATATATATACATACACACACATATGTGTGTGTGTGTGTGGTGTGTGTGTAATATATCTATCTATCTATCTATTTATCAATATATACAGAAAGGAGAGAGACGAGAGAGAGAGATGGGCTGATAGACAGACAAACAGACAGAGAGGTAGGTAGACGTTTATATATAAACGCATGGTTCGCAAACATGATTTCATCTCATCAATTTATCTAAAATAAACAAAAACCAAAAGCAAACAAAAAGCCAGAAGTATTCAATTAAGCTTCCTTCTTTGCATCGTACACATTCTACACAGTGTTTTAATCAAGGTACAACACTGTGGAGTAGATCTTCTATAAATATATTTGTTTGTTCCTTTATCATGTTGCTGTGTACGTACGTGTGTCTGTATGTATGTGTATAGGTTGTTGTTTGCATAACCAACATATTCTAAAATGTCTTACAAACAGAACATTATGGCTGAGGCATTTCAAGTGAAAATAATAAGAAGTTTGTATGTCCCTAGGAATTTTCATTCCATACCCTTTCTAATAATGAATTTTTATTTGTTGTTTATTCCAAACATTTTCAAGTGAAACTTGTCCAAATGAGGAGTATGTATTCAGATCTTTTCTTTCCTCGAAATATTTAATCAAATGCTTTATGGCTCTTATAAGAATTCATTGCTTTTGTGACACAGTTATTGTTACAATAATGATAACAAAATTGAACATACTGTAGCTTATAGCTTATTAATAAAAGCCATATTAACCTATTAAATAGATATAACAAATAAAATCCCTTGTACACATATATATGTTTTTCTTTATATGCTTAAATAGTACAATTCTGATTGAATAACAAACATTGATAATTGAATAGCTGCAACAATTCTAATTTAATGCTGGGTACATACATACATACATACATCATCATCATCATCATCATTTAGTGTCCGCTTTCCATGCTAGCATGAGTTGGACGGTTCAACTGGGGTCTGGGAAGCCAGAAGGCTGCACCAGGCCCAGTCTGATCTGGCAGTGTTTCTACAGCTGGATGCCCTTCCTAATGCCAACTACACCGTGAGTGTAGTGGGTGCTTTTTACGTGTCACTGGCACAGGTGCCAGATGAGGCTGGCAAACAGCTACGATCAGATGGTGCCTTTTACATGCCACCAGCACAGAGACCAGTTGAGGCTGGCAACGGCCACGATTAGATGGTGCTTTTTACATGCCACCGGCGCTGGTATCACAGCTACAATTTCCATTGATGTTGATCGATTTTGATTTTGATTTTGATTTTGGTTCTCACTTGCCTCAACAGGTCTTCACAAGTAGAGTTTTGTGTCCCAAGAAGGAAAGGCATGCATTAGTGGGCTGGCTACATCACAGGTTGAGGCCACGGGTTATGGTCTCACTTGTCCTGCCGGGTCTTCTCACGCACAGCATACCTCCAAAGGTCTCGGTCTCTAGTCATTTCCTCGGTGAGACCTAAAGTATATATATATATATATATATATACATGTGTGTGTGTGTATGTAGAATGTAAAGAAAATCAGGAGGTATGTGATAAATATGTATTTCCCCAGTTGATATCCTTAGGATGACAGCCATTTCACAGTCAATGCCATACAAATATAATTCATTTTAGTGTACAATATATTATTTTACATGTCTGCATTAGTGTGTATGCTATAGATTGCATAGTACTATTATATATTTTACAAACCAATGCAGGTATGGAAGACTCGCTCTTCAGATCAACAGAATAACATGGTTACATCATCATCATCATCATCATCATCGTTTAACGTCCGTTCTCCATGCTAGCATGGGTTGGACGGTTCGACCGGGGATCTGGGAAGCCAGAAGGCTGCACCAGGCTCCAGTCTTATCTGGCAGTGTTTCTACAGCTGGATGCCCTTCCTAACGCCAACCACTCCGTGAGTGCTTTTTATGTGTCACCTGCACAGGTGCCAGGCGAGGCTGGCAACGGCCATGGTCGGATTGGTGCATTTTACGTGCCACCGGTACGGAAGCCAGCCGAGGCGGCACTGGCTTCGGCCACGATTCGGATGGTGCTTTTTACGATCCAGTATAAGTAGTCTGTAGCTGGTTCCACTAAAAGAGCTTTTTTGTGATTATCACTGGATTATATAAATAAATATATTGTATATTAAATCTATATATATTCATAAAGAATAAGTTGTTTGTAAGAATAAAAAGTTTGGAATGGTACAACAATGTACTATAATACAAACAATGGGCTATATACCTGTTGTAATTTAGTCATCCATAGTTTGATATGATATTTCGGAATAATATTCCTTCTCCAGATATTCTTAGATGGAGTCGCTGCTATAATCGGTTTTCTAATGGCAACTCCATCCAAGAATATCTGGAGAAGGAATATTATTCCAAAATATCATATCAGTCTATGGATGGCTAAATTACATCAGGTATATAGTCCATTGTCTGTATTATAGTGCATTGTTGTACCATTCCAAACATTTTATTCTTTACAAACTATACACAATGCTTCAAGTGAACTACAATACTATGTATATTCTTTTATTCTTTTATATGTTTCAGTCATTTGATTGCAGCCATGCTGGAGCACTGCCTTAAAAAGTTTCAGTTGAGTTTCAATTGAACCCAGGACTTTTTGTTTAGTAACCAAGTAATTCTTCTATTGGATTCTTTTGCTGAACTGCTAGGTTACGGGGATGTAAACACTCTATCATTCATTGGTGGGGGGACAAACACAGACACAAAGACACACACACACACACACACATACTAGACGTAAGCTTCATGAACTACAAAATATAAATATTCACACTACCACACTTGAAACGTACCTGTTATAACTTCATCTTGATTTGAATGTATGTGAAGGTATTTAGAATGCCCAATCTTATTTCTGCAAATGTGCTAAGCACTGAGGCTGATCATAGTTTAATCAATAAGCGTAGGACCGAGGCAAATGCAGTAAAAATAGAGGAGCCCCATTTAAGCGGCCCTTCAGAAATTGAACATCCTAATGATACTCCCTGGGAGTCCCTGGGATTAGGGAAAATAGGAAAATAGGACAAGGTAGAAAATACTAAAATAATTTTATCGTGAAGAACATTTTAGTACCGGTTTCAGTCTTTGCGACTTTTTCAACTTAGAGTAAAGCATGAAAAATAATTAAATTGTGGAAAAATTAAATTAAATGTTTCTTTAAATAATTTCCATAGTTTTCAAATGCAAGGAACATTTTCCTTTTTACTTTCTCTCTCTCTCCCTCCCTCTCTCTCTCTCTCTCTCTTACTTTTGTGAAGGTTCGCCTTCGTCTTTTGTTTTTTTGTAAAGTCTCACTATTGCCGCCTTGGCTGGCTTCCATGCTGGTGGCACGTTAAAAGCTCCAACCGATCGTGGCTGATGCCAGACCCCCCTGGCACCTGTGCAGGTGGCACGTAAAAAGCACCCACTACACTCGCGGAGTGGTTGGCGTTAGGAAGGGCATCCAGCTGTAGAAACTCTGCCAGATCAAGATTGAAACCTGGTGCAGTCCCTGGCTTCCCAGACCCCGGTCGAACCGTCCAACCCGTACTAGCACAGAAAACGGACGTTAAACGATGATGATGATGATGATGATGATAGTGAGAATTTACAAAAAAAAACACAAAACATGAAGACGGGTGTGTAAACAACAAATAGATGTATTAGTTTAATGCTCGGGAAGTGAGAAAGTCTTTCACATTTCGAGCCTATGCTCTTCAACAGAAATGAACACATGAACACAGAAATAAACAGGGAGAGAAAGTAGAAAATAGAAATATATATATATATATATATATATAAAAACTTACTGGGAGAAAAGAAAAGTAATGAAACGAAACGACGTGAGGGCGCTCAGTCATACAATAATTTAATAAATAAAATATATGCATACATACATATATGTACGTACCTACATCTACATGTATATATGTATGCATATATATATATATATATATATATATATATGAGTACAGGACACCACAATTAAACGTAGAACTCAACGAGAAACAAAAACATAAAAACAAACTAGGAAACAGACTTTTTTTAACAATGAAAAAACATGTTCATGTGTTCATTTCTGTTGAAGAGCATAGGCTCGAAATGTAAAAGACTTTCTCACTTCCTGAGCATTAAACTAATACATCTGTGTGTTGTTTACACACCCGTCTTCATCTTTTGTTTTTTTTTTTTGTAAATTCTCACTATATATATATATATATATATATATATATATAGTGAGAATTTACTTGTTTCAGTCATTTGACTGTGGCCATGCTGGAGCACCGCCTTTAGTTGAACAAATCACCCCCAGGACTTATTCTTTGTAAGCCTAGTACTTATTTTATTAGTTTCTTTTGCTGAACCGCTAAGTTACAAGGATGTAACCACACCAGCATTGGTTGTCCAGCAATAGTGGGGGAAGAAACACAGACACACAAATACATATATATATATATATATATATATATATATATATAATATATATATGATGGGCTTCTTTCAGTTTCCATCTACCAAATCCACTCACAAGGCTTTGGTCAGCCTGAAGCTATAGTAGAAGACACTTGCCCAAAGTGCCACACAGTGGGACTGAACCTGAAACCATGTGGTTGGGAAGCAAACATCTTACCACACAGCTATGCCTGCACCTAAAGAAATTCTGGCCATGCACATCTGCCTTTGTGTTTGTCCCAGACCACCACCACAACCACCACCACCACAAATGATGTTGGTTTGTTTACATCCCCATAACATAGCAGTTTCAGTAAAAATACTGATAGAATAAGTACCAAACTTTAAAAAAAAGATGCATACTAAGTTAATGTCTTCAATTAAATCCTTCAAGTCAGTGGCTCCAGCATGGTCGCTGTCCAATGAGTGAAACAAGCAAAGGAAGGTTGGATGAAGAAGGATAAAAGAAAAGTATTAATGGATTATTTGAGTGGATAAACAAAACAAAATTATAAATTATACTTAATTGAAGCTGAATGGAGGAGGGGGTGAGGAAGGGAAGAGGAATAAAAGGAGTGAAGCAGGGGAGAGGAAGAAGAGAAGAGGAGTAGAAGAGGGGCGAAGGGAGAGGAGGAGGCAGTGAAGAGGAGGAGGAAAAGGTGGAAGAAGGGAGGAAGAGGGAGGACAGAAGGAGGAAGAGGAGGTAGAAGATGAGGAGGAGGATGACGACGATGATGATGATACTGATGATGATGACGATGATGATGACGATGATGATGATGATGATGATGACGATGATGAAGAAGATGAGGAGGAGGACGACGACGACGACGACGACGACGATGACGATGATAATGATGACGATGATGAAGAAGAAAAAGAAGAAGAAGAACAACAACAACAAGGAGGAGAAGAAGAAGAAGAAGAAGAAGAAGAAGAAGATGAGGAGTGGTGCTGGAGAAGTATGAGTTTAGGTTGGGGGTGGTGCAGAGTTAGGGCTGGACACAAAGAAAAGATAGAATTGAATAGATAGTTGATTTTGGAATTAATTTTTTGGCATTCATATTTAATGAGTGGGTTCCTCAGGCGTGTAGTTGAAATCAGTCAAGCGTAGAACTTAACAAAATTTGCCAGTGGTTCAAGAGTTTATTAACCAAAATGAATATAAACCAAAATTTATGTTCCCAATTTTACTAATTTAAGTTTTCAGTCGATAGAGCATGAGAGTTTTAATCTTGGCTTGTGGGTTCAAACCCCACGTTGGGCAGAATATACTTTTGTGGTGCAAGTGTGACTGTGTGGTAAGAAACTTGCTTCCAAGTCACATGGTTCTCGGTTCAGTCTCATTGTGTGGCATCTTGGTTAAGTGTCTTCTACTGTAGCCTTGGGCCAACGAAAGTCTTGTAGGTGGATCTGGTGGACAGAAATTGAAAGAAGCTCACTGTATATCTTTATATATAAAAAAGAAGTTGTGTGTCTGTCTCCTACGATTTAGATTCCTAACTACTCCCACATTTTGCGGTGCAGTTTAACCAAAACCGAGTATCTTATAGTCGTGATTCATATCGAGCCCTTCTGGGTATTAGCGCACGTCTACGATGAGTCTACGATTTTAAAAATAATTTACCATCAATTTTTCCCATTTTTAATGCATTTTTGGTATATATAAGGGAAGTAACTCTCTAAAAATGTATTATTAAATCTCAGAACATAAAAAGCTACAGTAACACCCCCCCCTTGTGGTTAGCCATATTGAGATGGCTATTATACTTTGCATCTTTAAAATGCTTATATAGTTATTTCCCTTACAAACCCGAGCAACGCCGGGCGATACTGCTAGTATATATATATATATATATATATATATATATATATATATATATATACACACACACACACCACAACACACATTCACACATATATATCGTAAATCAAGAAAAAGAACAACAAACACAAAAAACCAACAACGTGAGGACGTGGTACATGTAATGTATTAGCAGACCTTCAAGAAAGGAAAGATGGTTTTACATTTTGAGCAGACGCTCTTCTTTGGAAACAGAGGGAAGTCCAATAGAAAGGAAGACGGAGGAAGAAAATTGCCAATGATTCACATGTGGTTACTTTTCATATATATGTATATATATATATATATATATATATACTAGCAGTATCGCCCGGCGTTGCTCGGGTTTGTAAGGGAAATAACTATATAAGCATTTTTAGAGAGTTATAGCCAAAAAATAGCAAAAAGATGCATTAAAAATGGAAACAAAATGATGGTAAATTTTTTTTTAAATCGTTGACTCATCGTAGACATTTTTAGAGAGTTACTTCCCTTATATAATAGCGAAAAAATGCATTAAAATGGAAAAAAATGATGGTAAATTATTTTTAAAATCGTAGACTCATCATAGACGTGCGCTAACACCCAGAAGGGCTCCATATGAGTCACGACTATAAGATACCCGGTTTTGGTTAAACTGTACCGCAAAAGGTGGGAGTAGTTAGGAATCTAAATCGTAGGAGACAGACACAGAACCTCACTTTTATATATATGTGTGTGTGTGTGGTGTGTGTGACCGCATGTGTATCATTGGTGATTTTCTTTCTCCATCTTCCCTTCTTTGGACTTTTTCTATATTTTTAATGAAGAGCTCCGCTTGAAACGTTAAATCCTCTTTCTTTTCTTCCCTTTCCTGAGCGTCCAATAGCACTGTACTTATTCCACGTCCTTGCGTTGTTGCTTTTTCTTGCTTGTTCTTGTTTGGATTGATTATATACACATATATATATATATATATATATATATATATATGAATATAGGGTAAAAATTAATACTTAATTTTTACCAGTGGTCAGCATGTGTATAAATGTCCATAGACTGCAAATATTATTATATTATACGTGTGTATAAAAAATTATACACGAAGGGATAAGCCACCAAGTGGCTTTCAAAAGCGCTAGAAATAAGACTTAAATCCTAAACCACAAAAAGATTATTCTTATTTTAGCACGTTGAATGTAGGTGTGCAGGACAATTTGAGAGAATTCAAAAAATATTTTTTTGAATTCTCTAAAATCGTCCTTAGCGGCTTTTCCCTTCGTGTATAATTTTTTATACACACATCTAATACAAATATAACTGGCCTGTCTCTCTTGTAATGTTCTTTTCTTTGTTTCTAGATACACACAGCATAGCAATCTTAGTGTGGCCTTTTGTTGTCTTTGCCTTTATTTTGTACCAATGTCAAAGACATTCTTTAAACAAATGCATTCAGCAAATTTACCAAGTAAAATGGTAAAGGAAATATAGAATTTTGCTGGTTAATACATTTTGAAGTATAGCAGTTCAATATATATATACATATATAATATATATCTGTGTGTGTTGCATGAATATATATATACATCTGTGTGTATGTGTATGTATATATATATATATTATATATATATATAGATATATATATATATATATATATTATATATATATATGTATATATATATATATATATGTATATATATACATATATATATACATATATACATATATATATATATGTGTATATATATATATATATATATATACATATATATATGTATATATATATACATATATATATATATATACATATATATATATACAGACATATGCCTGTGCATGCACGCGCCACTTGCACACACACACACACATATATACATACATGTATGTGAGTGTGTGTATGTGTGTGTGTGTGTGTGTGTGTGTTAGTTGAAGATAAAAGGGTACCAAGCTGGTGACAAGTTGTACATACTATACCGAACTCCCTGAAGATCATTAGGTCAGTTGAACTTTTACTTGACATAAATGGTTTTGTATGGATTGAAGTTCTGAGGTTTAGAACTGTGTAGCTTCTAGATTATTCTCAAAGCGTTTGTACAACAACTGTACAGAAGTAGAGGGGAAATGTATGATTTTCTTGCTTGCAGATCAAAGGGGAATGTGTTCAATCCTGAAAAGCAGTGCTTGTTTGTAATTGTATGCCCAGTAGGATTTGCAGGCTGAGAATGAAGTCGCGAGTACAAAGACCACAATCAATCATAGCATCCAAAGTAGATTGGGGGTACAGAAACAGAAATGAAGAAAGCTGTTTGATAGTTTGTCTGAACATGAAAACAGTAACCGTACACAACTCATGAAAAACTGTTATCTAAAATGGCATGAGTTGGAGAGGAGGTCAGAAAAATGACGCCTCACTAAACAGAATAATGAGAGGGTTTGAGAAACAGTGAAATAATGGTTTCCAATTTTGGCACAAGGCCAGCAACTTTAGGGGAGGGGTAAGTCTATTACATCAGCCTCATTTTTAAACTGGTACTTATTTTATAAACGCTGAAAGGATGCAAAGCAAAGTTGCCCTCTGTGGAATT